>NC_090232.1:9372606-9672606 GCF_024489055.1 Chanodichthys erythropterus | reverse complement strand
CTTTTTCTTTTTGGAATTTTCAGTGTGAACGCACTACTCACACTATTTATACTTAAAAACGACATAGAATAGTGCACAAATACGCAAATTGGGACGCACCTTTGGTTAAAATTTTTAATTTTCTCACGATTTACAAATAGTTGAAAACATTGGGATATCGTGAGTATTCAAGTGAACAAAATATATAACACTGGCCTAGTGGTTTTTTGGATATTTTACTGCTAAAATTTTACATATTGCACCTTTAATGTCTATTTCATTTCAAGTAACGAAAATGTTTTTAATGGATTTCATTTAAATTGCAGAAGCTTCAATAAAAAAGCTACTATTTGCCACTAACATCAGCTGCTGATAAAACTATTTTATCTATATTTTCCTTCTACATGTCATCTTTATGTAGGCTTCTTGACTAACGTTACTTGACTTGAGCACCGTTCCTCTAATGCAAATAGACACCTTTAGCTAATATTAATCTACCACACTGCGGTTCTTCTCACAAAGTACTACTTCACTGGTACCACTCAGATCAAGTTTTCTTCTTCTTCATTCTTTCTTGTTTTACGGGCGGCTCAGCTTATTGGTGCATTACCGCCATCTTCTGCTCCGCCAGAAGAAGTCTGGAAACAGACATTACTAAATGAGACGGATAATGCATACGTCTGTCTAAAATTAAATCATGCTCTTCTGGAGGCCATTTAATTTAATTATATAATAGATTATATGTCTAATGTTATATTGAACTATTTTAATACCAGTAGGAAAATCGAGTAAGTTAACATTTTCCTAAAGTTCACAGCATGTGATCTGTTGTCGATTGTTTTTGTCTGCAGTCAGAACTCGCGGGACGGTTGAGTGCGGCAAAATATTCCGCAAGTCTTGTCAGGTTAGAAACAAAACTCAAAACCAGCTTTTGAGAATAAAACAATTCACCTGGGTATGTAAACGAATGTTTAGTAAATGAAAATGATTGTTTGGGCAGCCAAATCTGTGTTTATTCATAAGTGCGTCTCAGTCAAGATGTTTGTGAGGTTGTTTACAGTTGGTTGATGTTTTCATGTCAAATGTACACCTGCATCTTATAAATAAAGAAATAACATATTAGCATATTAGTTTACAGGATGTCAGAGGAGATTCTCCATAACGAAGATAAAGAGACAGTAAGTTCATATTGTGGAAGCACCATTTGACAAAATTATACCATGGTACACAGTGTAAATACTATGGTACCTTTCAGCATACATGGTGTAGTAACATGGTATTAACATCTGATTTTCTCTCTGTACAATAGTAGTACTTTTAAAGGTACCATATAATGTTTTTATATGTAAGATTAACGTTTATTTACGTTTTAGTGTTTTTTTTTTTAATGTTATTACTTAACATGACAGATAAAAACATCATTATTTAATTTGTCATTAAGCTGAGAAGACGACTGGAGCAGCTTAAGCGAGAGTATGAGAGGACGGCACAGAGACTGCAGGTAAAGACATGCTGTATTTGTGATAATGGAAGAATTTGTCTTCAAACTGATGTTAAAACAATGATTTCTGCAGTATAATAGAGCTTGAATTGTCATAAAATCGAACTTGTTAAAACCTGTTAATGATTGTTTGTGTGTTTTTTGTTTAGAGAGCAGAGCATCATGATGCCACTTGCAGGCGTGTGCAGAACGGAGACTCTGACCACAACAGATTTACACAGATTGACTTTGCACACACATCTGAGCCGTCTATTACGACTTCTTTCATGCCGACCTCAGAATATTCTGAAAACCATCAGAATCTGCGACTACGGACCAGTAAGGCCATCTTCAGTATTAAATTAATCAAACATGAATAAATACAAACATGTTTCAGTGTTCTTGTTCCTAAACCATACAAGATTGTAAATGTGGCACTATTCATTTGGAAGCCTGAGTAGTTTGAGATACCTTTGATGACCATATACACCATTTTAAGATTTTTAATTTTATTCTTATTTTATATTTATATACAATTATAGTATTTACTAATATTTGTATTATCTTTTATTTTTTCATTTCAGTAATTCTGTTGTGTGCTTTTGTCATTTTAATTCATTTATTAAATATTTCAATTTTTCTTTAATTTATTTTTATTTCATTTTATTTTAGTACTTTGTTTTTAAGGCAACATTTAGAAAATGTTTAATCTAATTATATTTTATATTTCAGCTTTGTTTCGATTAATGAAAACAATTTTTAATAGTTTATTAAATAGTTTTAACAACATTTACCACACATTGTTTTCACCACTTAAGGAATAGCGCTCTATCTAAGTAGTTGGACATATGAACTGGCAAAACATCCCATAGGATTGAAAAATGCCCAAAATATTTATTTTCCCATACTTAATTGTAATATTAATGTTACAGGGATAGTTCACCCAAAAATGAAAATTCTGTCATCATTTACTCACCCTTAAGTTGTTCCAAACCTGTATGGATTTCTTTCTTCTGCTGAACACAAAAATTTTGAAGAATATGGGTAACCAGACAGTTAATTTGCACAATTGACTTTTGATAGTATGGATAAAAAAAATACTATGGAAGTCAATGGTGCCCATCAACTGTTTGGTTACCGACATCCATCAAAATGTCTTCTATTGTCTTCAGCAGAAGAAAGAAATTCATACAGGAACAACATGATGGTGAGTAAATGATGACAGAATTTTCATTTTTGGGTGAACTATCCCTCTAAAGAGTGTTGAAAATAAGTTAAATGCATACCAGAACCTATTCAATTCTAAATACTTTTTCTTTTTGCTTTTTCAGACATAGTTGCAGAAACAAACAGCTCTGTACAGAAAATTCCTGCCATAAAATTGCAACACACAGAGATTGCATCCACACCACCTTTGTACTCCCTTGAATGCAGGCGAACTCCTGCCCACCGCCTGCGCTCCAAGCGCAGTCGATTGCGCCTACAGAACAAAGAGCGAGAATCGGACACTGACATCAGTCAAGAGAAAGAAGGAGATGGATGTGAAGACAATATTCGTGAAAAGGAGAAGGGTAGTGAATTTATTGATAAAGAGAAAAGTCTGAAAGGAGTGAGAAATGAAGGTAAGAAGGAAGAGAAGGACTGTGAAAAGAAAACAAGAACAAGAAAACAAGAACAAGAAATTAAGATGATGCCAGCTATAGGGGAGAAGAACCAGGAGAGGCCTATAGGAGTAAGTACAGATTGTAAAGTTTCTAAAGCATCACAAGAACTGGAGAATGATGGGAAAAGAGAAGGGCATTGTGTATTAAACTGCTCTGTGAGCCAATCAGATAACAAACTGCCAGTGATTTCAAGTGAAGAAAATAATTTAGAAATTCAAAACATTCACTGGAGCAAGAAAGAAGATAACGTACCTCTGATTGATCGGCCTGTTGAGAAAAAAATACAGTCAGAAAAAATACAGTCAGGTTCAGCAGTGCCTATTCAAACCTCATCTTTCTCTCAGCCATCTGAAGCAGTACAGATTACTGACAAATCAGAAGAGATGCTTAAACAAACAAACCAGTTGCTCACAGACTCAAATAAAGGTTATGATGACAGAATAGACATTAAACACTCCTCGTTTACATCTGGCATTCTGGATTCTTGCACGCTGGTTGAGGGTTTACCGTTTCCTGTGGAGTATTATATTCGGACGACACGGCGCATGGCTGCATCTCACAGCTCTGTCGATCTAGATGCTGTCATTTACAGCCAGCTCACTGGGGGGCGGGGCAGACGCAGGCTCAGCCAATCACAAATGAGTGGTAGAGGTCACATGACCCCAGAGCGTTCAGAATCAGTCTCCAAGTCCACAAACCAGGCCAGATGCAGAGGAAAAGGTCATAGAGGGAGGAGAGGAAGAGGCCGTCGAAGAGGCACTGCAGGTAGGGCCTCATGTGACAAAGCTGCCCAAGACTGTTCAATTTCACATCCTGCAAGTGATTCTCAAGCAGATTCAGAATCTCTTATAGAATCAAAGTCCGACATTGAATCAACCAACCAATCAGATTTGGTCCTTGATGAGCCACAGGAATCTCAGCCAATCCATTCACCTGGTTCTACAGTAAGTTTGAAGCCAAGGCCAGAGCAGGGAGTTGCTCAAGATTTTAAGCATCTCCCAGATTCTCAGCTTTACTTTGATTCCCAACTTCGTGTGGATTCAGATTTGTACCAAGCCAGATTCAGAGGAAAAGGTCAGAGAGGGAGGAGAGGCCGTCGAAGAGGCACTGTAGGTAGGGCCTCATGTGCCAAAGCTGCTCTAGTTTGTACAGTATCACATCCTGCAAGTGATTCTCAAGCAGGTTCAGAGTGTCTTATGGAATTGAAGTCTGACACTGAATCACCCAGCCAATCACAGTTGCTCCTCAAACAGCTACAGGCAAAGTCCTGGCCAATCCAGTCACCTGGGCCTACAGCGAGTTTGAAAACAAGTCCAGAGCAAGAAGTTACTCAAGACTTTAAGCATCTTCCAGATTCTCAGCTTCACTTTGATTCCCAACTTCTCGTGGATTCAGATTTGTATCAGGCCAGATTCAGAGGAAAAGGTCAGAGAGGGAGGAGAGGAAGAGGCACTGTAGGTAGGGCCTCATGTGCCAAAGCTGCTCTAGATTGTACAGTATCGCATCCTGCAAGTGATTCTCAAGCAGATTCAGAGTCTCTCATAGAATCAAAGTCTGACACTCAATCACTCAGCCAATCACAATCGGTTCTTGAACAACCACAGACAGAAACTTGGACAATCCAGTCACCTGGGCCTACAGTGAGTTTGAAGACAAGCCCAGAGCAAGGAGTTACTCAAGATTTTAAGCATCTCCCAGATTCTCAGCTTTACTTTGATTCCCAACTCCTCCCAGATTCAAATTTATACCCTATTTTCAGAAGAAAACATGGACAAACTGGAAGAGAGTGTCAGACAAGTTCTAAAAAAGATGGTGAGATTTATATTTTAAAATATTTTGTCTGTCTTGTATGTTTTTTATTTATGAATGTATTATTACATTTATTCCTGTGTAAATCAAACATTAGGGCAATGGTTCCCAACCCTAGTCCAGGTTTGAAGAACCCCAGCACTGCACAGTTTAGATGCCGCCCTCAAAAACATCGGATTCAACTCATCAGCTCGTTAGTAAAGACTTCAAGACCTCAGATGGGTCTGTCCGATAAGGCTGGCCATACACTAATGATTTTTTAAAATCTTAACCTGTTTTAAAACTGTGGGAGACCACAGACATAAGGGCAGTTTCAACCAATTTTTAGCAGTATAATCCTTCGAATGTACACACTGGAAGATTCGTCTGGATCGCGAGACCATTGCACACCTGTCGATTGTAGTAACATTTTTACAGTCAGACTGAGACTCGTGAGATCAAATGTGACTTCAGAAGAAAAACAAATGGAGGACGATCGACAGTGCGAGTTTTGTTTTACAGGAAGAAAAAGGAGAAAAAAAGAATATGGGTGATCTTTCTCAATACTCCACTTTTGTGGCATGTTTGGGGCTGCTATAGAAGCATGCAACATCCAGTTGGTGAAGCTTGCTCACTCATTGTCCAGCCTGATCAAGAGTCATAAATATCAAACATGCTCTGACGTGACTGGGAGCAGTGAAATAATCGTAATGACACCGCAATTGAGGACAAAAAGTCAGTTGCGAGAAACCTCGAATTGGGCCACACCCCCTAGATTGTTGGAGTGTGCAGATCGGGCTCAAAATCGGCCTTAAAATATTCAAGTGTGTGGCTGGCCTAAGAGAGACATCCCAGATGTGCAGTGTTGGAGGTACTCCAGCATCAGGATTGGGAGCCACTGCAGGAGAGCATGGTGCTAGCAATGCCAAAGTCATGGGTTCAAATCCCAGGAAATGCATGAACATAATTATAACTTGACAGTTGTCAAACATTGACCAAAACTTTACAGTTATGCAGAATATAAGATGGTAAATATTAAATTTATGAGTTGTCAATACATTACATAACCTAGGGTATAATTTTATCCCTAAATCTAACATATCTGACACAAAATGATAACTGCAAATCCATGTTTCGCTGCCTGAATTCCAGTTGTTTCTGTGAATTGCAGCGATTCAAAAAAGATCTGATTTCTTGTTGAATCTTTTTGTACAGTGAATCATGAAGGTCTTTCTCATTTTAGATGGTTTTTGTGTTTTTTTTTTTTACGGTATTCAAGCTGAACACCATGCCGGGGGGAAACAATCGGTCTCCATTGACTTTGTATTGCGGGAGGCTGCCTCCTTGTCATTTCTGACCTATAACAAAAAACAGAACAAGGTCTAAAAGCTGCTATGTGACAAGGTGTGCAGCAAACAAGCTAAAATAAAAAACAGAACTAAGTTTTTCATAAGCTACCGAACCGTAAAAGCCAGCCTTTTAAGGAGAAAAAAATGGATACAGGCAGTAAGAAGTAAAGCATCAGCTTTTAAACCATCAGGTAAATCCTCACATTCAATATGCCTCAGTATGCCTACACTATGTGTGCAGTAAACATTTAGTCACTGATAAGTCAAATATCCAAATGTCAGTTTTATATATTATATTTCCTGTCGCTGATTACGTTCCCCTCCAGTGGACGTAGTTCTCAATGTAAAATAACATGTCACAATTGCCTGTATCCACTTTTGTGTCCTTAAACGCTCGTTTTTTGGGTCGAAAGCTTATAAAAACTTCTGGGTTTTTGGTTCTGGGTTTTTTAGCTTGTTTTCTGCACACCTTGTCACATAGCAGCTTTTAGACATTTTCCTGTTTTTTGTTATAAGTCAGAAATGACAAGGAGGCAGCCTCACGCAATACAAAGTCAATGGAGACGGTTGGATTGTTTCCCCCCCTGGTAGGCGTGGTTTTCAGATTATGACGCGTGTCACTCTGTCTCTATGCTGCCACTCACCCTGCATCCCAATGTGCATACTATCCACCCTATCAGCCCTAAATAGTATTGAAAATTACTAGTGTCACATACTATTTAGGATGGATAGTATGCACATTGAGACGCAGGCTCAGTCTTTTTGCCATTCGCTGGGTGTAACCGCAGCAACTCTACTGTGATGTCATGTTTTTGTGTCATGTCATGCCCTCTATAAGAGCATCTGCCAAATGCATAAATGTGAATAAAAATTGATGCGTAACAGTCACATTCACAATAATAATGTTTGTGAATCATTTTTGCATTTTAGATCAGTCACCTCTTCTGCCATCAATAGCTTCACTCATTCAAGCTCTTCAAGAAAATGATACGAAAACTGGACTGCTGGCTGCTGTTGATATCCAGGATTTCCACCTACCTGATGATGATTTTGGACAACTAAAGCTCGAAAGATTGCGCTTGTCAACTTCAGCTGTAGAACCTTTCGCACAACGCCCCCTAGTGTACAACACACGGCAGAGCAGCAGGCGCCAGAGAGTGAGTGGGAGAATAAGAAATTGTGAAGTACGCTACTCAGAGTGTGAACTATTTACTCGAGAACCCCTAACTACCTCTTCTCTTGAGGATAGTTTACCTCTTTCTCAGTCAGTCCCCACTAACCAATCACAGAGAGAGATACAGATGGACCTCAACGTTGTAAATGAAATGAAGACCATCTCTTCAGATCTCATGGACAGCAGACAGTTTGGCCAAACTGAACCAGACAAAAGGATAAGTAATGAGACAAAAGTGGAATCTTCTGAACCTGAAAACATTAGTGAGCTTCACATAAACCAGATGCAAAAAGAATCTCACATGCCCTCTGAGAACACCTCGCTTTGCCCCGTGATATTGAACTTGAGTCCGTCTCTGACCCCACAAATGCAGAAAGGTCAAGATCCTCTTCTACCATCTTTGGGAATGTCCCCTCACTTTTTGATTCCAGGTTCACCCATAGACCTCCGGTCACCTCTCTTTTCTCCATCTGGTGTCTTTAGGTCTCCCTCTTCAATCTCACTTAAGGGGTGTGTGTCTCCAGAATCAGTCTCAGCTAAAACATCAGGGATCATCAAAAATTGTAGCTTTTCTAATAGTGGGGATCAGGGAGGTTCTGAAACACCAAATCAAACTCAAATTAGTCAAGAAACAATGACAAAAGTTCAAAATACTGTGAAACCAGGTACTCCATTACAAAACAATGCACTGGGATATGAAAACTTAAACAGCCCAGAAAAGGAGTTCTCATGCATCTCAGAAAATGAACAGGAACGTGAATGCAGTTTCAATACAAAAAGCAATCTTGAATGTGGAAATAAAATCAATTGCACACCAGAAAATGAAGTTATTCCTGACCCAGGGAGATTTAAAAATCTTTTTGAGTCTGAAATCCAAACCCAGAACAATTTTGAAATGGAGGTTAAATCCAATAAACACACTGAGGTTGGGTCAGAAATCCAAAGTAATGCCATTACAGATATGAAACAGTTTAAGTCTGGTAATGTAGATCAAACTCCTGTTGAGACAACCTCTTTGGACACTTCCACCATTCGGCGATCAGAAACAACGACAGATTCTGACAATAACAGAACTCAATCAGAGGAACGTAACACTGATGCATCCAACAATCTGACATTATTACATGAGGAAACCGTAACTGCCACATCATCCAGTGATGCAGCTGGTTGTTCTGGAGTCCTGCAGGAGATGCACACTTTTAAGGTATCAATAAATTAAAAGAAATAATCTATTGATATGCAAAGCAATGATATGTGCTTAATTGTCTAATTACCTAATATGTATGTGGTTGGTGCTTGTCTTTGTATTAAGGCACTGGAGGGCGGATGCGTGTTGGACTTGTGTTTGGTGCGATGGTCATTGGAGGATTGGTGCATTTGTGTGGCAGGAGAATGGAGCGTTTGCCTTTGGGCTCAGATGAAGGGAGTTCAGTCTTGGAGTCTTTTACACACCTGGACTTTTGCACAGGTAATCCAATTTGCTATGGCATTTCATCATAAATATAATATAAATATAAATATAAATGATTTATCTGTGCACATATTTTTTTTTTTATTTATGTGCCCTAATCTTTAATCAAAAACGTCAACCTCCCTTCCTTCTCAAAACAGTAACCTGCTCTTTTCATGACGTATATCTCGGCAGTGGGTGGAACTAAATATCCTCCAAAACTTCAATTTGGCATTCAGATCTGCCTCCATTTAGTTATCACTGCCAAGATCATGGGATCAATTCCCAGGAAATACATGAACATAATTATTGAATAGAGGGTATGCATTGAGAGTACCTTCCTGCCAGGACATGCCCCCTCAGTTAGACTGAGTGACAAAACATCCTGCAACATGACCTGTTTAAATAGAGGAAACGCCGAAAATGGGAGTAAAGCAAACTATCTTAAATTAAAGGCAGTTGGACTTGACAGTTGACAAATGTTGACAAAAACTTTACAGTTGCTCAGAATATAAGATGGTAAATATTAAGTTGATGAGTTGTCAATACATTATATAACCTAGGGCATAATTTTACCCCTAAATCCAGCATATCTGACACAAAATGATAACTGCAAATCCATGTTTCGCTGCTTGAATTCCAGTTGTTTCTGTGAAATGCAGCAATTCATTTGCTTCAGGGCGTTGCATTTATTAAGCAATGCCCAACTTCCTACAATCCAATCCATTCCCAAGGATGAAATAAAACCTGCCTTACATTCTTTTCTCATTCCAGAAGCCATTTCACTTAAATATGTCACAATAGGGAAGAAAAGACTATCACAACTTCTGTTTCATGCCAACTTTAAAGGGTTAGGAACGAAGATCATTTACTCACCCTCATGCCATTCCATACCCATAAGTCTTTGGTTAATCTTCAAAACACAAATTAAGGTATTTTTAATGAATCCGAGAGGTTTCTTTCCTTTCATTGAAAGTTCAAGTAAGCAAAACTTAGAAGATGGTCATAAAGTTGTTGTAAAACGAATCTGTATGAATCGAGCAGTTTAATTTAAGTCTTGTGAAGAGATATGATCGTTGTGTATGATGCACAGATTTAATTTAGGTTTTTATTCACAAATATACATAGAGCACATTGCATATAGTAACACGGAATGCTCCATAAGTTAGAACAAGCCTCATTGATTCTTGTGAAATGAACACGTTTAAGATTGCGTGTTTACCGTATGTGATGTGCTCTATGTATGTGTCTATAATTTTTTCAATGTAAATAAAAGTTTTAGTTACCTGGAATTTCAGTGGAGGGACAGAAACCTGTCAGGTTTCATTAAAGATATCTTAATTTGTGTTTTGAAGATAATGTCAACATGAGGGTGAGTAAATGATGACAGAATTTTCAGTTGTGGGTGACTCATTTATCAACTCATTATCACAATAATTAAAAAAATATGCCTAAATCCCTTTGCTTTGACTCCTGTGTTTGAATCTGTAGCCCGTGATGTCTTTGCAAGTGATTCCAGACTCTTCGGGCTTGCTTTGTGTGACTTTGGGTCACTTGGAAATCACAGAAACAAGGTAACAAAAATGGCATAATATAAAATTAGCAAAATTACCATTTAATTTAATTTCATCCTTTGAAAACAATGAACTCAAACACTTTGAGAACTGCGCTCAAAAACCAAGATGAGTTTTTGTGTTAGAATTCAATAATCTGAAACGCTAAGTTAATTCACTCTGTGTTCTTGAGTGCAGGGTGCTCTACTGTCAAAGTATGGATGGGACGTTCTCTCAGAACGTGGTGTGCAAGGACACATTGCAAGCAGTGGTGGGTGTGTCTAACAGTCGGCTTGTGTGTTGCTCCACCCCTGGAGATCAACAAAGGGTCAATGTGTTAACAGTGACTCAAGAGGGAAGGTAACAAACCATCATGCCAATATTAAAGGGTTAGTTCACCCAAAAATGAAAATTCTGTCATTAATCACTCAACCTGATGTCGTTCCACACCTGTAAGACCTTCGTTCATCTTCAGAACATAAATTAAGATATTTTTGATGAAATCCTAGAGGTATATGACTCATCCATAGACAGCAATTTAACCACCACTTTCAAGGTCCAGAAAGGTACTAAAGACATTTTTAAAACAGTCGATGTGACTGCAGTGGTTCAACCTTTATTTTATGAAGCAACAAGAATATTTTTGAAAAAAATAACGATTTTATTTAACAATCTCTTCTCTTCTGTGTCATTCTCATACGTTGTTTACGTCCAGCGCTTCCAGGTTGTATGTCAGAACGCCAACTCATTATTGGCCGGCTCCTGCGTCAGCATCACACGCATGCATCATGCTGCTCACATGATCAGCATTGGCCAATACTGAGCTAGCATCTGGACGTAAACACAGAAGCCTTCACTGTGCTTACTGCGTCACTTGCTTAAGGATATTGACAGGGAAGAGAAGAGATTGTTGAATAAAGTCATTATTTTTGTTTTGTTTTTGCGCACAGAAATATTCTTGTCGCTTCATAAAATTAAGGTTGAACCATTGCAGTCACGTCAACTGTTTTAAGAATGTCTTTACTACCTTTCTGAACCTTGAAAGTGTCGGTTAAAAAGTCATATACCTCTCAGATTTCATCAAAAATATCTTAACTTGTGTTACAAAGATGAAAAAAGGTCTTACGGGTGTAGAATGACATGAGGGTAAGTAACAAATGACAGAATTTTCATTTTTGGGTGAACTAAACCTTTAAAAACCCGAAACCCTTTTATATATATTATTCACTTGAAATATTTTAGCAAAACTATTCATTATTTCATAATTACAGGGTAGTGAACACTCTTCCCTTGGTGTCTGCAAAGCAGAACATTCGGACCCTTGCACCTGTAGAGGAGGAAAAAGATGCTCTGATTGGTTGGACAGAATGCAAAACCCTCCTCATATGGTGATGAATTGGGCAATATTGAGCCTTAAACTTTTAAATGATTTTTTAGTTAACTTTTTAACTGTATCTGTCCTGTACATTGAGATACAATTACAAGTTTTCTATTATTATATTGATGTTGTACTGATCTTTGTTTTGATTTTTTAATTATTAATTTCTGATTAAATTATTTTCTGATATGGTACTAAGAGTCAGTTTTGTGCATTTTCTTTTTTCAGTAAATGATTTTTTTTTTTTAATGATTATCTCTTTTGTCATAATTGTGTATTTCAGGAGCATGAAATCTGGCCAGCTGCTTCAGACTATATACCTGGAAAAGACTCTAACCATGACAAACTGCATGAAGGGATATTCTTACAGAGTGAGTGAGTGTATTGTTTAGGGATGTCCAGATCCGATCATGTGATCGGAAATCGGGCCCGATCACGTGGTTTCAGACTCGATCGGAATCGGACGTTACCTCCCGATCAGGACTCGGATATATATGTATTAGGGGTGCAACGGTTCTCGGTAAAAAAAAAAATATCGAACCGTGCCGTATGGTTTGTTTAAAATAGCAACGTGGAAAACAGACAGAGTTCAAATAATGTACGTTTCAGTCGATGGATGCGCAAAACGTTACAACAACGATAATCAAAAAGCGTGGACAAAACAGTCACTCTTTGTAAACTGTTAACTGCGAGTGCCGTCTGCTCTCATGTCCAGTCATTTACACCGTCATCACCCGGGTGTTGATACAGGTGAGACCTGAACAGCACACGTTGCTATCTGTATTTAAACTAACTCATTTAAGCCTTGCTGATTTAAACCTTCAAGAACAAGACGCGAAAGAGAACTTGCATGCGCTGTGAGAAGATTTGTGTGCGCTCATCCGAAGCGCGCACACGCTTATTCCAGTCAGCGCGCAAATACTGAGTTCTCTTTCAAGTCTTGCGCTTCGGCGGACAAATTCATACAAAAATTATTTAAAAATGCCCGTCCTAGCGATTATCCTAGCAAACATAGTCGGTTATGTCTTAAGTGAACGTATATTAGTCGAGAAAGACATCGCATGTGGAGCAGTATAGGTATGTACTGGATTGTGCATGCCTTAAAGGGAGAAAAAAATATTCCTGCTGCCTGTTTTTAATGTTAAATAAAACAACAAATAACAAAGAAATCACTTACTGCTCTTGACTGAATAGTTTTTGTAACTTCAATAATGATTAATCTTTATTTATTTTATACAGTAAAGATAATATGCAGTGATATTTTATATTTGATTACTTTATCCATTTTCTGTACGTGAAAACGACTGTTAGATACCTGAAAAACCTGAAAAGCACTGTTCCTGGATCTGTTTTTTCGCTCTTCTTTATTGTTTTTCATGTATTATAGAAGTATCGGATCGGGACTCGGTATCGGTAGATACTCAAAATCAAATGACTCGGACTCGGACTAAAAAAAACGGGCAAAAAAACGTGATCGGGACATCCCTAGTATTGTTCTCATGTTACTAAAATGAGTATGTGCCAGTAATAACCTTGTGCTTTCATTCCTGCAGGGTGTGCTGTGTGTATTACTTCAAAATGCAGGAAATGTGTGTGATGAAGAGAGTAACGCATCCCTTTTTACTCTGATTGCCATGAATCCTCTTACTGGCAAACACATCACACTGACCTCTATCAACTACCCTGATCAACACAAACAGCAGTAAGACTAGAAGCGATAAATGTTGTGATGTTAGTGCACATTATGTTAGCAGTAAAGTTGAATCAATATTACTCTCTTTCTCTAGGTTAATAGATGGTGATGTCTTGGGCTCTGGGCTCGTTGGCGTTTTTCAGTCTGGTCATGTTGTTGTTTGGGATCTTAGAGGAAGCGTGGCGAAAGTTGTTGGCGTGCTGGACGAGTTGTGTCGACTAGCTCGATGGGCAGGGCCAAACACTCTGCTGACTGGATATCTAAATGGGGATGTTAGTGTGTTTCATTACAAATCTTCATAAACAGATCAAACGTCCCAGTTCAACAAAATGTTTGTCAGTCACTTTAATTCAAAGTTCTTGAACACCATTTTTCAACAACATTTAAAATCTTACACTGTTAAAATCTTTTTAAAAAATGATTACACAAGATTTTGTGTTTGTGTTGTTAAATCTCAATACGGGCACAGCTAATTGTTACAGAGAATTTGTACTTTTTGTATGTGATATGTAAAAATATTTTACAAAATAAAATATAATTTTGTGAATGGACTTTTTTTTTCTGTGAAAGATTAAATACTTTATATGTCTTTAATTTTAAGGTTTTAGTTGGGAGGATGTTGAACTATATTATTTTATCCATTATTTTTTAAATGCAACAAAAAGAACAAAAAAAGAAAAGGTCATAACAGCTTTTATAGTTAAAGTTCATAGTTATTTGAATATTTACTAATATGTAATATAGTATGTGTGGTCAAACTAAAATTTAAATTTTTACTTTAAACTTACATTTTTAAAAAGTAATTTTTGATGTCTCGTGAGGACAGTGTGTCGCGCATGCGCAGTGGCAGTCTCGTGCATTGTGGGAGCGGATTGAGAAACATGGCGGCGCGCATCATTGCCCGGTGTGTCCGATCCCTGAACCACCGTTCCGTATATTTTAACCGTGTAAATAGTGCCGCGACATTAACAGCAGCTCCGCTCACCCATGGCCGAACATTTTCACATCTGACTAATGGACACAAGTCTCCGCTGGCGCAGGTGTGTTTTAATGATTGACTGATGACATCCAATGACCTACCCGTGTCTTTAGTTATGACTTCAACATGATGGACAAACTGCCTTATTTCACTTCTTTTCAGTTTATGTACGGTGTGCAGCAACGAAATAGGTGTGAACCAAGCGAGCTGAATGCAGTCAGCGAAATTGTTTCTAATTTAATGTGTTATCTTAATGTGGCATAACAGATAATTAGATTGGTCTTTTCTTATTTATCAATTTTTAATATCGTTTGCTGTAATCACTCATGGTTTAACAATTATAATAGTTTGTATGTATTACAAGATTGTACGTACAAATACCTTTATGAATGTTTAAAAGTTTAAAAATGTATAGTATAATGGCAACAATTTTCTTTGATTCATTCTTTCTCATTGATATTCTGAGATATTAAACAAATATATGATTCACTTATCATAATACTCACCATTTATCATTAACTGAACAGTTTCGTTAAAGTGTTTTTATTGTTACCTAAAACTAAAACTGTTAAATTGTCTTTGGTAATTGAAATAGAATAAAATATAAATATTAGATGAAAAACTTAATCTTAAGAAACTTAAATTAAAAAAAAATCGAACTGTTGAAGTACTAACATTACTAAAATTTGAAATAAAAAATAAAGCTAAGTAAATAGAAATATGAAAATGACAATAGCACATAACAAAACTGCTAAAACTTAAGATAAAATGAAAACTGAAAATATAAAAATAAAAGCTAATTCAAAACTTTAATACTATAATCATATATAAATATTATTAAAACAACACTGCTCTAGGTGTCTATATGTGATCCTGGACCACAAAACCAGTCATAAGGGTCCATTTTTTTTAAACTGAGATTTATACATCATCTAAAAGCTGAATTAATAAGCTTGTTTGGAGAGGACAATATTTGGCCGGGATATAACTCTTTGAATATCTGGAATCTGAGGGTGCAAAAAAAATCAAAATATTAAGAAAATCTCTTTTAATGAAGTTCTTAGCAATGCCTATCCACTCACAAAAATACATTTTTTATATATTCATGGTAGGAAATTTACAAAATATATTCATGGAACATGATCTTTACTTAACATCCTAATGATTTTTGGCATAAAAGAAAAATCGGTAATTTTGACCCATACACTGTATTGTTGACTATTGCCACAAATATACCTGTGCGACTTATTTTGTGGTCCAGGGATCACATATATACTTTCTAAAATGTTTTGTTTTCTTCTGTAGATCTCTGGCAGTTCGTTTCAGGTCTTTCAGTGGAGGGCGTACGGTGACTTGCCTCCATTAACCCTAGAGACGATCCATGACCGCGTCCTCTATGTCCTGAAGCTCTATGACAAGATCAACCCTGAGAAAGTAAATACTCCATCAGTTTGATCAGATGGACATGTTTGTCTGAAATATTTCAAACCAGCTCCAAATATATTGCTCTCTGCAGATTAACTGTTTGATGATTTTTATTTTTATAGCTTCAGGCTACGTCCCACTTCATGAAAGATTTGGGATTGGACAGTTTAGATCAAGTGGAGATCATCATGGCTATGGAAGATGAATTTGGTTTGTACTTGCATTTACAAATGGTTATAATTAATTTCATGTATTACATTTCACATTATGACCATTGTTTTGTATTTATGGATTCTTTGAATGTATGCATTGTTGGATGTGTATTTACCCAGCTGATACAGTGTTTTCTCACGTGTACAGGTTTTGAGATCCCTGACGCCGAGGCAGAGAAGTTGATGACACCACAAGAAATTGCTCAGTACATCGCAGACAAGAAGGATGTCTATGAATGAGCATAAATATTCATTGTGAGTTTAGTTACTGTTTGCAATTTCTAAATATTCCAATAATAACCAACTGCAGAACCGCAGAGCCATACGTCACAACAGGACAGCAGTGCCAGACGAGCAGTCTCAGATCCGTGTTGGGGTATAGCTTATCATTAAGGGTAGGTTTAGTAGTTGGGCATTCATTAGGGTTGAGCTTTTAGATATAGTGAAAGGTAGGGTTAGTGGTTGGAGCGGGATACGCAATCGTCAGCACCACCAGAACTTCTGGTCTG
Source organism: Chanodichthys erythropterus (assembly GCF_024489055.1). Lineage (NCBI taxonomy): Eukaryota > Metazoa > Chordata > Actinopteri > Cypriniformes > Xenocyprididae > Chanodichthys > Chanodichthys erythropterus. The sequence continues at coordinate 9,655,973 of NC_090232.1, read as the reverse complement.
ACGCCACTGGCCTCAGTTCTGCAGATTTATCTTGAACATTCACTTCTGGTGGAGCTTATGCTTATGAATGTTTATTTGTTCTTTTTCATCCAGATAAAGATCATCCCGTCAGATGACAAAGACCATGGAGTTTTTGTCACAAACTGTTTGTTTCTGCAGTTCTTCATTCTTTATTCTTTTTGTATTTAGATACATGTTTAAATCGGTGTTCATAATTTTGTTTGTGGCTGCTTGTGATTTGCAGGTCTGCAGCATTCTATGCTAGATACACATACAAGCTCCTCATTCATACAAAAAGAGCTTGCAAATAATGTTAATAATTCATATGAATGCTACAACAATAAAGACTTTAAATCAGTTTGAAGCATCTTAATTATGTCTTCAGATGTACGTTATGAATCTTTGTCAATGTGATCAGTTCGCTCACTGATAAGATTTTTTGTTTTTTGACGTATAAACCAGAAAGTATTTATAAAAATTAAGGGTTACACTTTATTTTAAGGTGTCATTGTTACAGTGTAATTATATACAGTGGGTACAGAAAGTATTCAGACCCCCTTAAATTTTTCACTCTTTGTTATATTGCAGCCATTTGCTAAAATCATTTAAGTTCATTTTTTTTTCCTCATTAATGTAAACACAGCACCCCATATTGACAGAAAAACACAGAATTGTTGATATTTTTGCAGATTTATTAAAAAAAGAAAAACTGAAATATCACATGGTCCTAAGTATTCAGACCCTTTGCTCAGTATTTAGTAGAAGCACGCTTTTGATCTAATACAGCCATGAGTCTTTTTGGGAAAGATGCAACAAGTTTTTCACACCTGGATTTGGGGCTCCTCTGCCATTCCTCCTTGCAGATCCTCTCCAGTTCTGGCAGGTTGGATGGTAAACGTTGGTGGACAGCCATTTTTAGGTTTCTCCAGAGATGCTCAATTGGGTTTAAGTCAGGGCTCTGGCTGGGCCATTCAAGAACAGTCACGGAGTTGTTGTGAAGCCACTCCTTCATTATTTTAGCTGTGTGTTTATGGTCATTGTCTTGTTGGAAGGTAAACCTTCGTCCCAGTCTGAGGTCCTGAGCACTCTGGAGAAGGTTTTCGTCCAGGATATCCTGTACTTGGCCGCATTCAAAAAGCCCCGACTGGTGGAGGGCTGCAGTGATGGTTGACTTTCTACAACTTTCTCCCATCTCCCAACTGCATCTCTGGAGCTCAGCCACAGTGATCTTTGGGTTTTTCTTTACCTCTCTCACCAAGGTTCTTCTCCCCCGATAGCTCTAGGAAGGGTTCTGGTCATCCCAAACGTCTTCCATTTAAGGATTATGGAGGCCGCTGTGCTCTTAGGAACCTTCAGTGCAGCAGAAAGTTTTTTGTAACCTTGGCCAGATCTGTGCCTTGCCAAAATTCTGTCTCTGAGCTCTTCAGGCAGTTCCTTTGACCTCATGATTCTCATTTGCTCTGACATGCACTGTGAGCTGTAAGGTCTTATATAGACAGGTGTGTGGCTTTCCTAATCAAGTCCAGTCAGTATAATCAAACACAGCTGGACTCAAATGAAGGTGTAGAACCATCTCAAGGATGATCAGAAGAAATGGACAGCACCTGAGTTAAATATATGAGGGTCACAGCAAAGGGTCTGAATACTTAGGACCATGTGATATTTCAGTTTTTCTTTTTTATTAAATCTGCAAAAATGTCAACAATTCTGTGTTTTTCTGTCAATATGGGGTGCTGTGTGTACATTAATGAGGAAAAAAATGAACTTAAATGATTTTAGCAAATGGCTGCAATATAACAAAGAGTGAAAAATTTAAGGGGGTCTGAATACTTTCTGTACCCACTGTATTTATTGAGTACAGAATAATATTAATTGACAACATGTACTTACTATAGGGTTAGGGTAGGATTAGGATTTGGTTGAGGGTTAGTTGCATGTAATTATGCATAATTTACTGTTATTACTATGGTAAGTACATGTAACATATGTAACAAGGACACTGTAAAATAAAGTGTTACCGAATTAAGTATCAATGTTAAGTACACTACCATTCAAAGGTTTGGGGTTGGTATGATTTTTTTAAATGTTTTTGAAAGAAGTCTCTTATTCTCACGAAGGCTACATTTTTTTTTTAATTAAAATGTAATTTATTCCTGTGATCAAAGCTGAATTTTCAGCATCATTTCTCCAGTCTTCATTGTCACATGATCCTTCAGAAATCTTTTGTAAGATTCTAAATTTATTTACTTAAGCTTTTGATCAATTCAATGCATCCATGCTGAATAAAAGTATTTAATTTCCTTCAAAACAGCAAAAAAGAAAAAAACTTTGAATGGTAATGTACAAAACAAGAAACTGCAAGAGTTCATAATCATATTTAGGAGTGGTTGTGTTTGGTATGTCACAGCACCACCTACTGGAAATGCTTTCAAAGTAAGGTAAAAATTTTACCCAAAGTCTTTTCCAGAGCTGGAACCAAGAGTTTAAACAGGCTATATTAGGAAACATTTCTTGTCCAGTACTCAATCATCATTGTAATAAAACTAATACAATCTTCCACTATAACTTTTAACTCACCCTAAATAATATCAAGCAGTAGACATTTATTACAGTGTGGCTTAAAATAGTGAATACTTTCACATTTGCACATGAATTCCTTTAATGCCATTTCTAAATTTTGTGTATTTCAGGATTTTCTCTTGAACATAAAAGGACTAATGTGTCTGTCTCAACCTTGTATTTCATTCAGAATATTACATATTTCACATAATAGTCAAAATAGTTTGAGGAGCAAAATGCGGAGAACACAATTTCAGTGAGAACTAATCTATATCAAAATTTAGGATTACAGCAATTTTAGACATATGATTCATCCTTAATCTAGACTTAATAAATAAGCAATATGCTATTGCCATAATGGCTAATTTCAGACTTTAGTTGATGTTAAGTTCAAAAGATTTTAGATTTAAAAGACACTCCTATCTCCCATTTATTAACTTAAATAAGCCCATGTTTCCTTTTTAGGTGTAATAAACCCTTCTCCCTCCCTCTTGTGTTTATGTGTGTGTTAGTATGTCTGTGAACATACCTCTCACTGAGATGATGAGAAGCTAGGGAGGGACGCTTCAGGCATTTCCTTCTTTTGTGAGTGTCAGAATTTCTGTGCATTTGGGAATGGTTAAGCAGAGTTTTAAATGCAATGATATTAGAGTTTGAAATAGTATAGTATTAGTTTTCACTTGCCTATACAAATGCAGCTCCAAAGAAGACATTGTTTTAGTAATATTGGTACTGAAACTGATTTGTACTTGTGTCTACACCCTCACACAAAGATACTGTGGTAACAATACTATGGTAATCCTAATTTTTTTTTGTTTTGTTTTGTTTTAGGTGCATTCAATCCCCAAAACTGCTGTCTAAATAGGTATCTCTTGATTTTGAGACGCATGATGAGTCAACATTGACAATGATCTCTGAATGACCTTCTGTGTTAAACTATTTTTTAGTTTGAATTGACAGCACAAGCTCGTCAGGGGAGTGAAAACAAGCACTCTCTCTGTTTTCTCTCACACAAACACACACAACCTGGGTAGTTAACCTAATCTTAAAAATCTTCTCTGTCTGTCCCCTTAACTTTTAACCGCTTCCGTCCCATTTTCCCTCTTAAAAAGATGCCTAATCGTAATCATATGTTTGCACGTTGCCTTGTTTTCTACACTCTGTAGGCGAGCTTGCGCGCTCACAGAAACGCACGCACGCGCGCGCTTCATTTAAGTGAGCTGCGGTGAGTTCTACTCAACCTCTCTGTGGCGGACTGAAGGATGAACTCGACTCTTCTATAAAGGTCCATTTAAAGAAACAGAACGAAAACTGCTATTGGCACTCGTTACACATTCTTCTCGACTAGTTTAAGTATTGTCTACATCATATTTTAGAACAGTATAATAATCTTTATGGAATTAACTGTGTGGACGGATTCCATCCTGGAATGTTTTGTCTCGCAAAATGTTTCGTTTTGTCTATGTTTTGTTATTTATTTTCGCTCCAGGTAAGAAGATAATTTCATTAATAGACGATAGGAGATATTTAAATGCTAAACATATTATTATCCTGCTTTATGTTAAAAATGTAGCCTACTGATAAGCAATATTCTTAAAAAAAAAACTGTATTTCATATAGTTTTCTTTTTATATTTTAGCTATATATAATATCCCTACATAAATTTACCTTATAGTAAAGTAACCTTAAAATTCCATATACTAGGCCTAGTGAATTGTTATGCACCACAGAATTTACACACTTATCAAAAGTACTACCATGTTTTTGGACATCATGCCATGGTAGTACTATGGTATTCTTGGAAGTACCATGTAAATACCATGGTACATGAACTCAGTATATTATTTATCAAAGTACCACAGTATTACCCCTTACAAAAAGTGCTGTGGTGGTACTTTACCACCAATAGTGTTGGTATCAGATGTTAATACTTTGATACTTTGAAATATGGTACTGAAATTCATGGCCTAACTTTCAGAAGAAATATGTAATGCTTCTTAATTATTGAAGGTGATGATGAATAATGATGTTTCTCTGTAGGTAAGACATTGTTAAACGTGCAAGACTGTGGCGTTAAAATTCTTGGAGAGAGGAGTGGCTCAATCCGGTACTCTTTACGCCCAAACAGCCTTTTATTTAACAGGATAACCAACGAAAGCACAGAAAAACTGTTGAATGTTACCTGCACTTGGGTTATTGCACATGAAAACCAGACTGTTTGGATAGATGTCATTTCTGTTGGGAAAGGTGCCCTTAGGATTCAGTTTGGGAATGGGGATACACTTACTTACAAAAAAGAGGAGCGTGCGTTATTCTCTGGCACTGGGAGAACCGTCATTGAATGGAGCTTGAGAAGGACTGATAAAACATTTGCCACATTACATCTGAGTAAGTGTAATAAGGTCACTTACATGCCTGCCAGTTGGATGTCAATAGCATGTTTTTAGACATAGTACTTAGGTAAATATGGTAATACCATGTTTTTTGGACACGTATAATGCCAATACCAAGTATCAAAGGTTTGTTCATGTACTGTGGTAGTACCATGTTATTCTAGGAAGTACCATAGAGTGCCATGTAAATACCACATGAATTTAGGACCATGGTAAATTTCAAAGTACCATAGTATTAGCATCACTATACCATAATACCACAACCATACATTTTTTATAAGGACATGGTACAGTAGCTTCTTGGTAAGGGGTACCATGGTATGTCCAAAATACTATAAGTATCATTCAAAAATTTGGGGTTGGTAAGATTTTAAATGTTTTTGGAAGAAGACTCTTATTCTCACCAAGGCTGCATTTATTTGATTAAAATATAATTTATTCCTGTGATGCAAAGCTGAATTTTCAGCATCATTACTCCAGTCTTAAGTGTCACATGATCCTTCAGAAATCATTCTAATCGGCTGATTTGGTGCTTAAGAAACATTTATTATTATCTATGTTGAAAACAGTTGTGCTGCTTAACATTTTTGAGGAATGTGATAATTTTTTCAGGATTCTTTGATGAACAAAAAGTTCAAAATAACAGCATGGTACTTTTTGTACACATATAATCTGCTAATCTTGTAAACACATCAGAACAAAAAACAAGTGTCTTCGATGTTGATGTATTTAGCGTTCATCAATATCAGTGTAATATTTTTTCATATTAATATTTACACTATCATTCAAAAGTTTGGGGTCAGCAATCTGTTTTTTCTGTAGAGAAATTAATACTTTTATTCATCAAAGACATATTAATTGATCAAAACTTACAGTAACATTTCAATTAATTTCAATGTTCTTTTAAACTTTCTACTCATCAAAGAATCTTAAAAAAGTATCACTGTTTTCACTGTTTTCAACATTGATATGAAACATTACTCAAGCATATTAGATCAGCATATTAGAATATTTTCAGAGAAGGTTGTTGTATGTTTATTTATTTAGTATTAGAATCCTGTGTCTTGAATAATCTCATAATTCCTGTTTCCATTCTTCTGTGTGTGTGTGTGTGTGTGTGTGTGTGTGTGTGTGTGTGTGTGTGTGTGTGTGTGTGTGTGTGTGTGTGTTTCTCAGGATGGAACACGTCAGAGGACAATCACACTCTTGCTATGATTCCTTACACCCACTTTGACGCTAACTCAGTGTCTAACTCTCCGAGTGGCTCAAACGATGTAACCTACACCGCAGATGTTCCAGTGAGCAGCAATGCAGCCCCCAAAACACACGCTCTCAGGGGCAAGAATATACAGCAGGGCGGAGGTGTGTCTGACCTGGCTGATAAGCGCAGCCCCCTCTTTCTGCAGGAAATCACCAACAATGGACAGGAAACGGCTGGAGCCTGGAACTCCGACCTCGCACTCACTGGCACACATTCTTATTTTGATACGCACACCACCTCTGCCCTTGACACACACATGAACACACTCGTCGGGTTGTCCCATGAACCTTCTTTGGCTTCTACTGAAATCCAACCACCATTGCTGTCTGTCCAAACTACACCCAGACAGGCAACTGACGTTGCGTCAAAAACAAGTGCACTTTTAGCCACTACTGATTTTGCATACACTAAATTGCATAGAGGAAGTTCACAATACACAATTCAGTCCAAAATGACTAAAAGAGGTCTTCCAAGTTCAATGTTTCCGACTTCCAGCTTTATTACGGTAAGTCCACAAAATATTCAGCCATTTGATACAACTTCTAAACTTAAAGACTTCCTTAGTGACACTGTTAACAAGGCTAAAGCTACAATAGTGACGCTCCCAAACAAGGATGTGTTTACAATACCAGAGAATGTCGGAACGAGTGAATTTCAGGCCAGTTTTTTTAGTTCAAACACTATCACAGATGACAACCAGCCTATAGCATCGGAAATGGACAGGACAGATCGCTCTCCAAGGTCAACTAATCAAAATCAAACAATCTATGATGATTCAGTTCTTACTCGGAGTACGTCTGCTACAGTATCAAAGTTTCAAGTTGTTAATCAAACCAATCCATTAGCATTTTCTGATAGCGACATGACTGAATACTCAGGTTACTCCACATCTCCAAGTGAGCCACCAATAACTCTTACCACTGAGAATGAGCCAACAACCTCAAGCGAGTTCATGCACACTTCACTTAACACACTTCCAACTCCAACTTTAACTTCTTTGGAAGCATCAACCCCTCGCATCTCACACACCATCCAGAGTCAGCACAATACAAGCACCCAAGAAACCAGCTCCGCATCTGCATCAATGTCTGATCTGACGGCACACAACAATAACAAAACCAGTGCCTTCACCACTTTCCCAACTACCATCCCTCCAAACCTGACTCCTACTGAAGGTCCTAGTACACCAGAAGAGGACGAGGGTCTATCACCATCTGGAAGTGATTGTCTTGGTCTTCCATGCACATCGTATTTACCATCTACAGTACTAGGAGAACAAGAAAGCCCCATTACCAGCTCTCCATCGATCTCTTTGTCAAGTTCTGCAAGTCCTCCGATTATTCCTAATGTGACTTCTGACCTCATGGTTGAAGATAGCTCTACAGTTAGATTTGAGAAACCTGAAGTGTCCCCATCACAGAATGCCAACACAAATTCAAGTATGCATACTGAATTCCCTACATTTACACCTCAGTATTCAATTCCATCTTCTGAAAACACGCAGAGCAATGTGGGATTTTCCGATGTAACAGATATCAACGAGATGAGTAGTGGTCAAACAATGGGTGTAAGTCATTCCAGTCCTACTCTGACTAGTGCGACAAGTCTGAAGACGACTCTTGGCTTATCTCCATTTAATGACATTCATACTGGATCAACAGAAAACAATAATGTCTTTACTGCCCACACTACCATAACATTGAGTACTTCATCATCTGACACCACAGCTTCCTACATCTCTCAGGTCAGTACAACTGATCGTGCCTTTCGGACAAGCACACCTATTAGTGTGACTACTCCACATTGGGAAACCAGTCAGACTTCTGCGGTTCACCCACCTTCAGTAACTACACTGCAGATGAATCCACATGCCACGTCCACAGAAACGACTTCAGCCCAGGTCCGTACGCACATCCCAGTGCCTCAACCCAGCACTGTCAGACCTCCCCAACATATGACCACAAGCTCTTATCTTATTCAAACAAAAGCACACACAATATCTTCACAAGCAGTCACCCAAACATCTAAGATCAATTCTACTGCATCGAGCGTTGACAGGAAGTGGCCACATGGGCAGCATTATTTCATAGTGGAGGACCAGCCAGCAATTATCAAGGGTGAGTAACATTTCTGTTGATTTTGCTTCTCTGAGACTCCTTGTTATTACACATGTCTGATTAAAAAGGGATCTCTTTTGTTTTCATGAAAAACATTTGTTCTGTTTTACAGAGAAAACATTTCAAGTACTCTTACAAATCATCCTGGAAGGGGATTATGCCCCTAGTATGAGACTGCTTGAGGTAAAACCATTTGAATTACTTTATGTACACTACCGTTCAAAGGTTTGGTACATTTTTTTTTTTAAAGAAGGCTGCATTTATTTGATCAAAAATACTGTAAAACAGTAATATTGAGAAATATTATTACAATTGAAATGGTCTGTTTTAATATTCAGACTTTAGTGTCACATGATTTGGTGTTCATGTTGAAAACAGTTGTGCTTAATATTTTTGTGGAAACTAGTACAAAAAAACTAGTAAATTTTAATTTCTTAAAAAAAAAAAAAAAATCTTACCTCAAACCTTTGAACTGTAGTGTATGCACACTCATGTCATTAGATGCTTCATCCCATTTGATTGGCATTGCAATAATGTTTGGTAATCATCCACTCCTGCAGGTGGAGACATTTCTGCAGAGCCTTTCTGGATTCCAGAATCAACAAGTGACCTGGCACAGGTAGCTTTATTGGCCTGTATATTTGCAATTCATCTGTTTAGAGATGTGCATTGTAGGTTAGCTGAGAGACTAGATTTTGCTGAAATCATTATTGCCATTCAGTCAGTATTTAAAAAAGTAGTTGTTGATGTAAATGAACACATTTTTCTTTTAATGTAATTTAAAGGAACACTCCACTTTTTTTGAAAATAGGCTCATTTTCCAACTCCCCTAGAGTTAAACAGTTGAGTTTTACCGTTTTCAAATCTATTCAGCCGATCTCCGGGTCTGGCGGTACCACTTTTAGCATAGCTTTCCATGGCTGCAGCAGGTGCAATGATATTATGCACCGCCTGTGACCCCCCTTTTGTACAGGGAGCGTGCCTTGCAACCATGGAGACATTTGTGAGAGACGCTGCGTAATATCATTGCACTGCTGCAGCCATGGAACGGCAGAAAAGTTCCTTGATTATTATGGCGGAATGAGAGTATAGTTCCTAGCCATATCAGCCTAGAAAATCGCAACTTTTCATTTTCTGTCGGTCTTAGTACACAATGCAACTACAGAAGAGTCAAGTTTTAAATAGGAAAAATATCAAAACTCTTTGGTCATTTTTGAGCGAGATGCTAATGGTCTAATCAGATTCAATGAACTATGCTAAGCTATGCTAAAAGTGGTACCGCCAGACCCGGAGATCGGCTGAATGGATTCGAAAACGGTAAAACTCAACTGTTTAACTCTAGGGAAGTTGGAAAATGAGCCTATTTTCAAAAAAAGTGGAGTGTTCCTTTAAGTGTTTTGACTGATTGTCTAAACTTTAAGGGGCCATTTACACGACACCATTTTCAACTAAATCAAACACTTTTTATACGTTTTGGCCATTCATTCACATGACAATGGCGTTTTGGGTGCCTAAAAAAGCAAACTTTTGAAAATGGGTTTCAAAGTGCATGTTTTTGAAAACGATACAATTATCGTCTCCATACAATCTACAAAAACACGAATTTGTGAAAACAGTGACGTCATGCGCATGCATGTTCAGTCTATAGGTGCATAGTGTTTCTTTACAAAGTGACATCGCCAACTACTGGCCTTGCAGCAGAATACAGCATTTTAATCTTTTTCGCGAATCCGTGTGAATGGGGATCGTTTTGACAATGGTGTTGTCTGTACACAAAGAAAAAACTTTTCAGTTTTTAGTATATTGTTGTCATGTAGATGTACCCTAATTATATGTATAGGATCATAATTGAACTGCAAAGGGTTCATGAGATTGTGATAGAAATGCAAATGCAAAATGAAGCTAAATTAAAATATTATTTAAAAAAACAATGTATTATTAAATATACATTATATTGTTAGGCTATATAAAATATATTGTTAGATATAAATTATTAAAACAATCAAAATATATTTTAAGTTTAAAATCTTAGGTAGTACTTAATTAAAGTCACAGTTGTTCTTCAGCAGATAAAAAAAAAATTGTAAAAACCTGATCTAAAATATCTGTGGTTGATGGCGTGTCAGTTAAATGCCTTTGATTGACTCTGTCATGTGTGTTTTCATCAGTGGTCCAGTTCTGCAAACAGTAGTTCAATTCCAAACAGTGGAAGCACTCTCCTGGCTGGGAAGGGTGGAGTCTCTGTTACAGGAGGCGGGGTTAAACCCACTACCGAAGAAAGGAATATTTGTGGGAGGAGTTAAAGTGAAAAATATTACTGTGGGAGGTGAGTGTTGAACAACAAGATCTTAAAGGGATAGTTCACCCAAAAATGAAAATTTGATGTTTATCTGCTTACCCCCAGCGCATCCAAGATGTAGGTGTCTTTGTTTCTTCAGTAGAACACAAATTATGATTTTTAACTCCAACCATTGACGTCTGTCAGTCAAATAATGCTAGTGGATGGGAACTTCAACTACAAGAGTAAATAAAACTTGCATAGACAAGTCCAAATTAAACCCTGCGGCTCGTGACAACACATTGATGTCCTAAGACACGAAACGATCGGTTTGTGCGAGAAACCGAACAGTATTTATATAATTTTTTAACTCTAAAACACCACTATGTCCAACTGCGTTCAGCATTCTCTTAGTGAGGTCTGATCTGGCTCTGACAGCGGCAGTGATGTCTCGCGCTTATACTTCAATGAGTGCTAGACATCACTTCTGCTGTCAGAGCGTGATCAGACCTACAGACCTTACTACTTACCCATCCACTAGCATTATTTGACTGACAGGCGGCAACGGTTGGAGTTAAAAATCATCATTTGTGTTCTACTGAAGAAACAAAGACACCTACATCTTGGATGCGCTGGGGGTAAGCAGATAAACATCAAATTTTCATTTTTGGGTGAACTATCCCTTTAACCAGTTACATCTTTTTTAATATCTCTCGCATTTATTCGTATAATACGGAGCTTATAAGGGCGGTTGAAAAAAATTAGATGTGCGTTCGCTTGCATAACATTTGTGTTACTCAAGAAACTGCATTAGCTCTCAAAAGCACTGAAATATAGTTGTCCTTAACACCTCATATTATTCCGCAAAGTTCCACTGGGGAACGCAATAGCATTTGAAAATACCCCCCCCCTTTTTTTTTTTTGTTTCTTTCTTTCTCAGGTTTGCAGGCAGATGTTTGTGAATGGTTGTTTGAATGTCCATCTGGGTTCCAGTGTGTTTCTTCGAAAGGCAATGCCACCTGTACATCTGTTTGCCACTCTGAATACTGTAAACATCAGGGCATCTGTGTCCATCGCCTCGGGCAACAGCCTATCTGCCAGTAAGTTACATGTACTTGCGGCATAAATCTGGCCTTCATTGCAGCTTTTTAGTCAAGATCTTCCCATTTATAAAGGAAGAAACCTTCTCACTGATACGTATAGCTTGTAAATGCAACTTTCCAGGAGAACTAATTAAAAATACTTGCTGAAATGACCTGCAGGTTTGACCAAACTCTCTCTTTCTGAAGGTGTCCTGTTGGAGAGGATTACTGGTTTATGGGGCAGCGCTGTGACCTCCGCATGACCCGACCGCGTTTGGTTGGCATGTGTTTTGGGGTACTGATCGCTGTCGCTGCAGTCATGGCTCTTCTGTCTTATCTCGCAGTGCGCCGATATAAAAGCATGCTTATGCAGGCCAAAGTGGAACAAACACGCAGCAGGTATCATGTGCAATCGTTTTAAACACACAAACACTCCAATGAAGTCATCTGTAGTAGCCTGGCTTTGTTATTGGAAATAGTTTGCAGGATATCATTAGCTAGTTAAAACAATCCTGAAAACTGAATGTGGCACAGGGAGGGACAGGGTCGAGTGAACACACACAGACACTCTTATATGTGAATTTTATTAATATTCTTTTGTATTCTGTATCTGTGGACACAGTTATCGCAGATTCAATCACTTTGATGAGCTTTCGGCTCGTTTTTGGGGAAGGTCCTGGCCAGGCTCTGACGACTCGTTGGATAACCCTGCCTTCACCCGCTCAGATGAATTACTACATCTGAGAGCACTTGATCGTACCTGCTGTTACCATGATGACACTCTTTCTGTGGTATCCACATACCATGGAAGCGGAACACACCTCAACACCATATATCCTCACGGGTACCGTAAGATTATTTGCATATTATTGAATAAACAATGGTTTACCATTGTTTTTTGGACATGGTACCATAGTAATACAATGGTATTCTTTAAAGTACCCTGTGAATGCCATGGTAAATGAATTTCAGTACCATGGTACACTACAATTCAAAAGTTTGGGGTCGGCAAGATTTTAAATGTTTTGTAAAAAGTTTCTTATATTCACCAAGGCTGCATTTATTTGATCAAAAATACAGTAAAACAGTGAAATACTATACTATAGTAGTGTTGTCAAATATACTGACATTGGTACCAAGTTGGTACTGAAATTCTAAAAAATGTGACAATACCAGCATTTCCCCCTAGCATTTTGATTGCTGTTGAGTGGATTCTTAAACACATCTGATTGGCCATTGTGTTCATGCACTCAATAGATACGTCTGTGATTGGCTACAATGATCAAAACACGGGAGCGTTTGAAAGCCCATGGGTGTTTTCAAAAGCATTTTGAAAGCATGAGTGTTTGAAAGCAGGCACCTATCAGCGGACCGGTCTGGGCAAGTGCTCGGTAAAGAGCGTCAAAGATGTCTGTTTACATGTTTTTGAAGCGTTGATCATTGTTGCCAATCAATGCAGATATCGTCACATTTTTAAAGTTTCAGTACCAACTTGGTATCAAAGTCGGTACTTTTGACAACACTACTATAGAGTGCAACAATTGCGTTCCAGAAGTAAAATCTCCATTAAAGGTGCCATAGAACATTTTTTTTAAGTCTAAGGTGTCCCCTGAATGTGTCTGTGAAGTTTCAGCTCAAAATACCCCATATTTTTTGTTTTTATAATTTTTTTTAACTGCCTATTTTGGGGCATCATTAAATATGAGCCGACTTAGGCTGCGGCCCCTTTAAATGCTTACGCTCCCCGCCCCCGGAGCTCCCGCTTGCCTTAAACAGCATAAACAAAGTTCAAACAGCTAATATAACCCTCCAAATTGATCTTTATAAAGTGTTCATCATGCAACATGTCTAATCGCGTAAGTACAGTGTTGATTTTGATGTTTACATTTGATTCTGAACGAGTTTGATAGTGCTCCGTGGCTAAAGCTAACATTACACACTGTTGGAGAGATTTATAAAGAATGAAGTTGTGTTTATGAATTATACAGACTGCAAGTTTTTAATAATGAAAATAGCGACGGCTCTCGTCTCCGCGAATACAGTAATAAACGATGATAACTTTAACCACATTTAACAGTACATTAGCAACATGCTAACAAAACATTTAGAAAGACATTTTACAAATATCACTAAAAATATCATGTAATCTTGAATCATGTCAGTTATTATTGCTCCATCTGCCATTTTTCGCTATTGTTCTTGCTTGCTTACCTAGTCTGTTGATTCAGCTGTGCACATGCAGACGTCCTGCCCTTGTCTAATGCTTGAACATGAGCTGGCATATGCAAATATTGGGGGCGTACATATTAATGATCCCGACTGTTACGTAACAGTCAGTGTTATGTTGAGATTCGCCTGTTCTTCGGAGGTCTTTTAAACAAATGAGATTTATATAAGAAGGAGGAAACAATAAAGAGTTTGAGACTCACTGTATGTCATTTCCATGTACTGAACTCTTGTTATTCAACTATGCCAAGATAAATTCAATTTTTAATTCTAGGGCACCTTTAAAGTTCTCCATAGGGAAATTCATTTTTAATGATAACTTATAAACCTTTAAAGACAGCCCTACTGTGAGCTACTAGATTGTTAATCGATGGTACATGCTTCTGTTGAAGCTGTCAGTCCGCATTATTTTTAAGAGTGTTTAACAATGGAATTCCTGGTGAAAAAGTAGATTATCCATGATTGTGTACAGAAAATTACACCAACGAAAAAAGCAACACGCTCCAAAAGCGTGTTTACCAACTCCCATGAAGCCTTGCGAATGATGTAATCGAGTGTAATCAAAATATTTAAATATTTCAGTATATATGCATATTTTGCAATAAACTTATATGCTGTTTGTATTATGCTGTTCGCAATGCTTCATGGGATTGCAGTTCTTTCCCTCACAAAAGCCGTTAAATACGCAGTCTTGAACCTTTGTATTTTTGTCCAATTTTAAAATTCTTTTTTGCTTCAAATAACTATTGTAATATTATGACTCATCTCGCAGCTGCTTGACTTGGTTCATGGCTTATAACGCTTTAACGAAGACTTTTTTGAAATCCCTAGAGGAATGAATGGAAAATACTTCCAGAACCAATGCTGATGAAAAAGTGGGCGAGTCTTCTATTTCAATATATTTTCAAATGTAATTTATTTCTAAACTACATTTTTAGCAGCCATTACTCTAACATGTTGATTTACTGCTCAAGAAAAATTTCTTATTATCAATGTTGAAAACAGTTACACTTAATATTTTTGTGGAAACATTGATACATTTTTCAGGATTCTTTGATGAATAAAACATTGAAAAGAACAGCATTTATTTGAAATTTGATATTTGATATATTGATTTTTTTTATATATATTATAAATGTCTTTACTGTCACTTTTGATCAATTGAATGTGTCCTTGCTGAATAAAACTAACAAAACTAAAACTAAACATACAAACATCCCAAACATTTGATTGGCAGTGAATATTCCAAAGTACACAAGTAGAGTAAGTTGTTAACTTGATTTTTCTGTGTATGTTTGGGCTTACAGTTCTCAGTATGGTTGGGATCTCAGCAACTGCAGCTTGGCAGATGGTGTAGTGGATTCAGGGAAAGCTAGTGACCTGTCGGTCTGTAGCTGGCCAATCGAGCCGATTCAGTGGACACCATTCCCTTTACTGCAGCAGCTCAGCAGGAATACAACTACGGTAAGACACAAACACAGACTCTGTTTCTAAATTGTTGTAACTGATTGAGATTGTATTGTTGTAGCGTGAAAACTATGCTACTTATCCAGGTGAAAGTGTCTCGTCCTCGCTCTTACTGTGAAGGCATGGAACTTGTAGATTTAGAGAAGAGCTGGACAGCTTAACGAAGATTCAGAGAAACCTTCTGGCCAAGAGTGAGAATATTTCATCTGTTTAAGGAACACCATTGTTGTGCCAAACTGATATGGATCCATCTTAATAAAATCTCTTTTAACTAAAAAAAAGATTTTTTTTTTTTAATTTTCTTACAGTGCACTCTGCACAATGTACACTGCCGTTGGGGTCAGTAAGTTTAATTTTTATTTTATTTTTAAGTAAATTCATACTTTTATTCAGCAAGGAACTTCTTTTGAACTTCTAATGAATCACAGTTTGCACAAAAAAATTAAGCAGCACAATTGTTGCATATTAGAATGATTTCTGAAGGATCATGTGACACTGAAGACTGGAGTAATGATGCTAAAAATTCACTTTTGCCATCATCACAGGAATAAATTACAGCTTAACTGTATTAAAACAGAAAACAATTATTTTAAATTGTACTGATGTTTAAAAATATTACAGTTTTTACTGCATTTATTTTGATCAAATAAATGCAGCCTTGGTGAGCAGAAGACAATTCTTTAAAAACATAAAAAATCCTACCATCCCTAAACTTTTGAGCAATAGTGTACATAAAATTTGCTAATTTAAATAAAATGAGGTACTTATTCTGTAAGATATAACACATAGTTTTTCATATCAAAAGACTAAAATAAAAAACTAAAATTTCTAAAAATTTTGTAACACTCCCGCTCTGCCTTCCAAACGGTGACAACAAATGAATGAGGCAGTGAGACGCCTCTATGTTTTCCGATTGGCTAATATGCTAAAACAAGGGTTCAAGGTTCAGTCATAGTCATGTGTGACCCAGACACTAATGTCACCATTCTGTTCTGTCGTCACCGAATCTAAAATCAATCCACTTAACTCTCGTTGCCCCAAGCTATCTGTCCTATCAATTGAGTTGTCATTAATTTGTATAAAATTGTCTGTTAAATCACCCAATCCAATAGACACATACAAAATATACACCAAAGCCCAAATGCTATTTGCTACTATGCTGCACTGAAAATGTCTCTTTTGAGGATAATAATTTGCACAGTTCCCAAACACTGGAATACACTGTCAGCTTAAAAGTACTGGTTTGTGCATGTTTTCCTCAGCCAAAGATATATGGCACCATCATAATATTAAGTTTAACCACTGGCTGGAATTTGCAGATGTGTGAGCACTGACTTGAGGATCATGCATTGTGTTATTTTACACTGGATTGATTTTATGATTCATAAGGATCTAGAAATGAAGGATGAACCAATACTGAGTGTCTATTTTTGACATGACAGTTGCACTTGGCTGCTCATGTGGCCATTATGAGTATTGCATCCGAAAAACATCCAAAGTAAGGACGAAGTAGCATGTTTGCTTCTGCATAAAGACAGCAGAGGGACAATAAACAGCACCATTTTTGTCAATCCACTCCATTTAGTTTGGAAGCTTGTTTCTGCCACTAAATAAACAAATAGGTAAATGCGACTTTTTATTTCACAATTTTGACTTTTTTTTTCTCTCAGAATTGCGAGATTTAAACACAATTAATTGCAAGTTATAAAGTCAGAATTGCATGATATAAACTTGGAATTGTGTTTATAAAGTCGGAACTCCGAGATATAAACTCAAAAGTTATTTTGTGAGACATAAAGTTACAATTACCTTTTTAATCATATGGTGCAAACAAGCTTTCATAATTTAGTACATAAAGTTAAAAGAAAATAATATGCACATATTCAGTAAAGGTAAGCTAATCTTCACTCAGACCTTTCATATATAGCTTTTCAAATAGCAGCATTTCTTTTCACACTGGAGTTGTTCTTGTCCCACTTTGAGACACATATGAGGGCTCTTTTACAGCATTTTGCACGTGTGCAATGTCATTCCCAGAATTTTGCACGTGCGCTGGGCTTTTACTGGGATTTACTGAGTTGAGCTTATAGTTCTGCGACAGCATGACTCCATTTTCCGGCTTGACTGAATTTTGTCCATGTGCAAACCCTTTCTCAGTGCTCAACGAGTTTTGTATGTGCGGGAGCCCTCTTTCTGATTTCACAGAGTGAGGATTTGCAAAGCTGTTATTAACAATGACAGAGTTATGAAAATGTGCAAAACCATGGCTAGTGCTGAGGGAGTTGTGCGCGAGCATGTGGGTAGCTGTGGGTGGAATCCCGCGTCCCAGAGCGTACAGCCCGAGGTCGTTCCCGCGACGGGCAGGGGAGGGTTCGCGAGATCGGGAGTCAGACGAGCGGTTTTGACCCTGCCTCCAGCGGTAGCGGGAACGGTAGCTGGTCGAGCGGCGATGCTGCAGGGAATGCGTGCTGGTTTGGAAAGTGCGATGCGAACGCGCTCTCAACACACGGTGCGTGTCGATGAACAGATGCACGGTCAGGACCCCCACAGTCTCTGCTATGATGAAGGAAAGAGCGCCGCAGTAGAAGCTCCAGCCGTACCAGTGACTGCGCTTGGACTCGCTCTGGTTGGGGTCGCCAGCGTTGGACGAGATGTACACGATAATGCCGATGATGTTGCTGAGACCTGAAAGAAAAGCATGCAATCAATTTTCCCTGTTTTGCTGCAATCCATGTCTGTGTGTGTGTGTGTTTCAAACCTAGTCATAATTTGGGGACAAATTTGCTAAAAAATGTACCTAGAAATAAGCTAAATGTTCATAGAAGTTATTATGTTAGGATGTCCGGGATATAGCGCTGTTGCACTTTGGGCGACCCGGGTTCGAGTCCCGGCTTGCGAACGTTTCCAGATCCCATCCCTCTCTCTCTCTCACCTCGCTTCCTGTCCACTTTATACTACCCTATCATAACAAAGACAAAAATCGCCCCAAAAAATGAGATAAAAGTCGCAATTGTGGGAAACTAAGTCCTAATTATGAAATTAAAAGGAAAGTTGAAATGACATGTAAACATTTTGACATTTTTTGACAACTTTTTATCAGAATTTTAACTTTTTTGGTTTTAGTAATAATAATGACCTTTTGTCATATTTGAATTAGTATCTCATCATTTATATTTTTTACGTCATAATTATGATTTTTCTGTCAAAATTCACCCTTGGTTTGATTGACAGGTGATCTGTCCAATCATAACGGCAAATTCACCATTTTGTCCAACAAAGAAACCAGACAGGAGAGTTAGTAGATTAACATCGGTGGACTTTTTTTGGGAAAAATTGTGTATTGACAACCTACCTTCTGATGTTCATTTATGTTTATTTCGTGCTATAACTAGTAGGAAGAGATTATTGGTGTACATGACGCTTGAACTGAGGCGATCTGTCACGAAACATGGTCACAAAATGGTACTTATTGTTTGAATTTCTTACAAAAATGACAAAATTTGAAAGCTAACACTTAGTTTTATACCAAAATTAACTCTTGTCTGTTGGCATATTGTCAGTGTCCTCTTTGCTCCGCTATATATTATAACATGATGTGTGGCATGAGAGCGCCTTGGCTTATCGGACATAGCAAGAGTAACTAAGGGGGTCAGGTCTTTGCAAAGCATCAATTATGATTTACCAAAGCATTTTTTTTTGTGTGTGTGGCAGAAATTGGCTTCCATTTCATTGCCATAAAAACACCACATAAATTTGGTTACAGTGCCACCTACAGGTCAAAGGCTAAAAATCTTAATTTAACAATAGGCTGCTATTGGAGAGGTTCACCCTGTGATAGCCACTTTCAGATATATTCATATTTAGATGTATTTGAAAATAACATCTATGGTACATACCCATTTAAATAACTAGGTAAAAGTCTATATATGTGCATAGACATACCAGCTGAGACAAAAAAGATGCCTGCGCACAGAATGACGTTGTGTCGGCTCTTGTAGAACTCGCTGGCGGCTACACACACTCCACCAATGAACAGCAGTCCCACACTCATTATAGGGAAAAGACTGGAGGCGCGCACAGCACCTGCCACACACACGCACAAAACAAAAATGTACAACTGACTGTTAATATTTTGGCATATTATTTATTTTCACACACAAGTTCATTAGTATCTCTGATCTAAAGTCAGTATTTGTTGTGATTTATCTAAATAATTGAACTGTAATTTAAAATGTTGCTATAATTTTTTTTAATATGCTCTATAAAGTTTTTAAGTGCTATTTTTATTGTATGTGTTTGACCTTTAACTGAATGTCAAGCATTTGTAGATACTCACGCAGTAGATATTCCGCAGCATCTTGCTCATAATCTGCATCCTCTGGGAAATGATCAATGTTCTTACAAACTCCCTTAAATACGCCTGTAAGAAACACACACACATCCAGACGCCTTCACAGTCACACGTGCGTCAGTTAATGGCCAATGCCATTTTCCACATGATTGGACTAATGCTATCAAATCATTAACAATATCAATATCCTCCCATCTAATTAGTCACTAAAAAAACACAGGCAAACCCTCTATTTCTCTTTTAAATGGGCAACACATTTTCTCTTTCTCTTATAGTTTCATTCCACATATGAACCACATAACTATAATTAAAGATGTAAATCAAAATATAGAAGTTGATTAAAGTGGCATAACTTTACAAACTGAGCCTCCATTGCTATTTTTGTTGTTATGTGCAATATAAAATTGACAAAATGGTCCCCATATGGGTGTATGTTAGTGTGTGTGTGTCTGTATCTGGATGTTTAGGAGATGTATTTCTGTTGATGTAGCTCTTTGTGTGCATAATTGACATTTGTAGAGAAAGTGCACAGTCTGTGCCAACCATCTTTCATAACTGCCATCTCGTACCCTAAGCATCTCGTACTCGCTCTCGCATTCACACACATAAAGTGAACTCTGCCACTTTGATGCCCTTTTAACAGAGTGAACGCTTCATTACACATTCCATTAAAAGAATTGACGTTGAACAGATATAGGTCAGAGAGTAGGGTGTGAGGGATGGGTCGAAACTAGAGGACCGCGTAGTGTGCAAGAAAGTAAAAATAATTCAATCAATAATTAAATAAAGAAATCATCCCACAGGAAAGAGGTTTGATTCAGCTCCAACTTTGATACATTTATAGTCAACACAACTCCACTGCAAAAAAAGTGAAGAGCAGTCATGGTGATAGATGAGAGATTATATAAGTTAGGAATGATATGTAATAGTGGACATTGAATAGTGTTTAGGCTACTATATTCATGAGTAATCCAAAATACTTCAAGCATGATACTAGCATGGAACATGTAAAAAAAAAAACACACAGTAAAACTATTGTATGAAATGAAAAAAGTAGATTTATATGAATATTTCAATTATTCAGTACATTAAATTAAATCAACCATTAAATCTCAACCAAACACTGCAGGTTTCAGAACCTTTCTGTCATTTCATTAATGATCATTTGATGATTTATTTATTTTTGTTCAGTACCAGTTTTATTGCAACAATAACTATAATGGTAAGGTATTTTAGTTGGAATTATCAGGGTCAAAATGTATAAAAAAATAACACATATATACAATTTTAGATATATGTAAAAAAATTAATCGCGATTAATCACATCCAAAATAAAAGTTTGTTTTTACATAATATATGTGTGTGTGTGATGTGTATAATTATTATGTATATTTAAATACACACACATACATGTATATATTATATATACACCACACACACACATAAAACAAACTTTTATTTTGGTTGCGATTAATCGTTTGACAGCACTAATATATATTGCTTTCATTTCATCCACATAAACATGCAGTAAAAAGCGGTTTATCACCGTTTTTAAAACAATGTACCTTCCATGCAGCACTGCCTCCAGAGCCCAGAGTGCGTGAGTACCTCTTCATTCTTTCGGTTCGTGTCATTGTCATTCACGCTTTTGGTTCTGCAGACGCCGCGCGAGTACAGCCAGTAGTCGGTGCCCACCGCGATGGTCATCAGACTGAAGGCCGCGAAAGCCCCCGCCGTGGTGAGGAGCATCTGCACTCCACGGTTACACACCTTCATCCTGCACGCGGCTCTCTGGCATCAGTGTACACAAGTGAGGGCCAAGACCGGCTTATCCACAAGGAAATTCACTGGTGTTAATGAACTCTCTCATATGTCAGTGAAGTTTTCTTTAAGTTTTGGCACGCGCCCCTCATGCTGTGCTCTTTTACGCGGTAAGTGAGAGAGATAATTTGGGTTTATCTCCTTCAAGTAGGTAAATCCTCATTTTGACGCTCCAAACTTACCTTATACATCAAAAATCAACTCCAAGAATGACTTTCTCCCAACAGTCATTGCTGTAAGGTCGGGTTTTCTCGGTATTCCTTCAGATAAGTGAAGTTTGCCCATGACTGAACCGTGCGCATTCCCGTGGAACATGCTGAGGTGGTTTTGGTTGAGTCTCTGGTGGGTCTCTCTCTGCTCGTGCTTGTGAATGTAAAGCACCGCCTCTTACTTTGCGCTCGATAGTGCAAAGTTACGCAATGCAAAAGAGTATCTGTGCAATTTAAAGAAGAACATACTGCAAACTAACAAATTAACTGAACATAATTTTAAAACAGTAAAAATCAACTTTTAATTTCGTAAGATGCATAAGTGGCCACACTTTTAGCGCAATAATATTTAATTTATTGTTCTTTTTAGACCACTTCAAATTTAATTAGCTAGTTAAAACTCTAAAATCTTGTAAAAAATTTTATGAATTAATGGAAACTTATTAAAATAATTATGAAATCGTATAAAACGTATACAATTATTGTAATAGGCTATTCGTAGATGGACACTGATGCTATTTTGACATTATGTTGTTTTTTACAGTATACAATATTAAGTTGCTACATTTAGCCTATTATTCAGTATTCTGCCTGCTTATGTGATAGTTCTGATGTTCAAGTTTAATGTATGTACGATAATGTTATATGTCTGACTGTATGTTTCATAATTGACAGTCGCTGCTTTATACTTTCATTCTCAGAAAACTATTTGTGTCCCAATGACTGATATATTTAACAGGAAAACAAATACTACATTTTTAAAAATAGATTTAACTCTGTATTTTACTCATTTTTTGCCCCAATTTGTGAGCATCACATGGACACACATACACAGAGGCACACACACACACACACACACACACGTTTGTTTTTGTGAATTGTGGGGACTTTCCATAGGCCGCAATGCATTTGATACTGTACAAACCGTACTTTCTATCCCCCTACCCTACCCCTAACCCTAAACCTAACCATAACAGGAAGCTGTGCACACCTTTATTTTCTCACAAAAACATAATTTAGTATTTTTATTAATTAATTTACATTGTGGGGACCGGTGGTTGGTCCCCACGATGTAGGTGAACTCAGTTTTATATTATGTCCCCACAATGTAATATAAACAAAAGCACATGCAGATGCACACATACATACATAATATGCATATAGCCTACTAGTATGAATATTAGGGTAGATGTGCCCCCTACTGTGGTTCAACAATGTCTGTGGCAAAGTTAAGCTGTGACTTTTAAAGTAAAATGCTAGAAAAAAATCCTATAATTTTCAGGTGCAGATTTCTCAGTTTCTTGTGAATGGGCCCCACGGGGCTAAAATGACTCATAACCTTTTAACCTCATAACACAATCTTACAAAAGTTAAGAACACACAGATTGGCATTTGAAAACTTCAGCTTTAATAATCCACATAGCATAAATAAATAACATGCAAAATATCTCTGCAATCACCAGCGATATCCCTCCCCAATATAGCCAACCACTGCTGCTGTCTGGATGTTAATGTTTATGTGTCGTCAATGACATGCATCTGTCTTGCATAGTATAAAAACTCATTTGGGGGGATTGATTCTTGCACAGGAAGCCCTTTAAAGTCTTCATCATGATAGAAAAACTAAAAAATTAACCAGGGCCAGGGGTTTACAGTGCTAAAATATGCACGTTTATTTCAAAGGTGTGACAATTACTTTGATCACTTAAAGGCCACATTATTAATTTACAGTTATGCACATCATGCCAAAGCAATTTAATAGTTCAGGACAGGAACGGTAGCAAGGCTGTCAGTTTGTATACTCACTTATTGTATCTGCACTTTCTGATGTCTTTTTCATAAAACATCCAGTTAAGATA
Source organism: Chanodichthys erythropterus (assembly GCF_024489055.1). Taxonomy (NCBI): domain Eukaryota; kingdom Metazoa; phylum Chordata; class Actinopteri; order Cypriniformes; family Xenocyprididae; genus Chanodichthys; species Chanodichthys erythropterus. Next base: position 9,632,350 of record NC_090232.1, on the reverse strand, counting down.
ACAGCTTTTCTATCCTTCAGTCTGGCTTTCACATCTGTGTAGTTCAGGCTACAGGTCCTTCAAAAACATTTATCCTTCCATATACACTATACAATAAATATTATACAATATCTTTACAGTATCCCCACTTTTCCATTTATCGCCTCGGGAAAAGCAGATTATACTTATATTGTCACTGTTTACATGATCACACAATGTGTTTTCATTTGGAAGACTAGAATACTTATATTTCTATTTCATATATCTAATTACAAAATGAAACGTTAACAAATATAAATGTTTACACACCATCAACCTTATAAGGATCTATGCTACAACAGATCCAACCATTACTGACACACTTGGTTAATAAGTAAACACAGAGTTAAAGAGCAAGGGCTCTACCAGGCATGCATAGGGTAGACTAAAACTCCTTATGGAGTCTGTTTAACACAGACACATGGCACACAATGAGCTCCCTAAACACTGCAGATTCCCCAACAAAATATATGGCACATTAGGGTTTCAGTCAAGACTGGTAGCTGGAGTTGTAGTTTTCAGCTCATACGGTATGAATCACATTCTCTGCAGCCCGTGATATGCATGGAACAACGTCTGATGCCGATGCCATTAACAGCACTAACGCACTTTATCAAGGATTGCAACCGTATGCACCCGTCATCTGTTTGTAAATCAATTAAAAATATGTGGTAAAACTTAATACTTTAAACACAGTAAAGGTTGAATGTGCACTACAACATGTACCAATACATCAGGGAATCAGTCTGCAAATCAAAAATCTGCAAAATCCTACAATATCATTTGTTCTGTGCCCTCAAAGATGTCTCATTATCCCTATTCACAAGCTAATTTTCATCTATTTGTTTAATATTACTTTTTGCTAGTCACTGCTTCTGTGTCATGCTTGCAGAAAGTTTCCTTCTCAAACTCTAGAAATTATGTAAACTTCTCAGTAAAAAATATAATTCCGCTACATAAGGGAAAAAAACATCCTTTGGTAAATCCTAATTATGACATAAAAAGTTGAAATTATGACATATTAAGTCATAATTATGAGTTTAAAAAAGTCAAAATTATGACAGAAAAGTCACAAATGACATAAAAGTGAATAATTATGACAAAAATTGTAATTATTAGGAGATTAAAAAGAAATAATGACACAATTCAAATATGTTTGGAAGAGGATTAGGGCCAAGCAATAATAAAAAAATAAAACCATCTCGAGATTAAAGTTGTTAAATTTCGAGAAAAAACTCGTTAAATTTCGAGAAAAAAGTCGAAATAATATGTTGAGAATAAACTCGTTAAATTACGAGAACAAACTCGTTAAATTGAGAAAAAAGTCGAGATAAAATGTTGAGAATAAAGTAATTAAATTACGAGAAAAAAGTCATTAAATTACGAGAACAAATTCGTTAAATTATGAGAAAAATGTCGTTAAATTGAGAAAAAAGTCAAGACAAAATGTTGAGAATAAAGTCATTAAATTACGAGAAAAAAGTTCTTAAATTACGAGAACAAACTCGTTAAATTTCGAGAAAAAAGTTGAGATAAAATGTTGAGAATAAAGTCATTAAATTACGAGAATAAACTCATAAAATTATGAAAAAAAAATCATTAAATTACGAGAACAAATTCATTAAATTACAAGAATAAATTCGTTAATTTAATGACTTTATTCTCAACATTTTATCTTGACTTTTTTCTCAAAATTTAACGGCATTTTTTTCATAATTTAACGAATTTGTTCTGGTAATTTAACAACTTTTTTCTTGTAATTTAATGACTTTATTCTCAACCTTTTTATCTCGACTTTTTTCTTGAAATTTAACGAGTTTTTTTCTCGTAATTTAATGAGTTTATTCTCAACATTTTATCTCTACTTTTTTCTCGAAATTTAACGAGTTTTTTTCTCAAAATTTAACAACTTTAATATCGAGATTTTATTTATTTTATTATTGCTATTATTATTTATTATTATTTTTTTATTATTGCTTGGCCCTAATCCTCTTCCGGAAATATGACACAAAAACTTGAAATTAGGAGATTAAAATGTAAAAATCACATATATAAACAAATTTGGCTTTATGTCATAAATTCAACTTTTTTTATTGTGACTTAGTATGCCATAACTGTTTTTCACATTGGCCCATTAATTGATTTAAAGGTGCAGTAAGCAATTTCTGAGAAACACTGTTGAAAGTGGATCAGTCTGACAACTCTCTGGAGATTGGTATGGTAATAGAGATTGGCATGCATATGGTAATGTTAATGTATTTGGTCTTGGTGGAATAAATCTGCTACGCTGCTGCTGCAGAGCGAGTACCGAGACTTGCTACAGCCAATACATTTACAGGCATTGCTGTGAGGTTGTAAGACGTGCTGCTGCTGCTGCACATGTAACATACCTGAATTAACCCCATAGCAGATCTATACAGGTGGAGCTGGGGAAGGTAAAGGGTTTCTGAAAGCATGCTGCATACTGCTAACAGCAAACACTGCTGGTATTTATTTGAATGTTGAGCCGAAACTCATTGGCTGCTGATGCAACAACAACCAATCGGCTGTGCTATGCAGATAATGACGTGATTGCTACCAAATGAGTTAGACCTATCAGCTTGTGCCATCTAGAGTTTCATGCCAGAACTATATAAGAAAAGCGGTTTGATTTCAAATTCTCAGAAATTGCTTACTGCACCTTTGAGACTGTTTTAATATCAGAGTTTTTAATTATTTAAAATATTCTTAATACCAAATGATATGTAAAACAAGGTAAACAATCAACATATTTTTGCCACTTAACTAAAGTGATATGTTTTAATATAAAAATGTTGATTTTCAAAGCTTTATGTGCTTTTGAGTTGCATGTAAATTATAAATTAAGCCTGATGGCCTATGTTATTCCCACCAGCTATCATGACATAAATAATGAACAGAAGCCATTATGCCAGTAGCAAACTAAAGGCCATATGGATATCATTATTTGACCGTTTGCTTCTGATGATATGCAAGCTAATGCTCAGAATCTCACAACAAGCTGAAAGATATCATCCATTTAAACCAACATCTAGCAATAAATGCTTGAGGATATTTGCTTATCTATCATTTACTGATGCACTGGAACTTTGCTTTGAATCGATACCGAAATGTTTTACTAATTTAAACCAGATTTTAACTTAAAAGGCTCAAGGGTGTGCAAGGCTTAATTAGCTCTGGGGAAAAAAGCCATTAGTGCTGCATGTTGTCAGGTTAATTCATTTGGAAACGAGGGGCTGCAGTAAAATGCTGACTGAATAAATGGAGAGAATGTATAAAAGAAAGAGGTAGGATAATTCTCTTGGAGATGAAAAGACAAGACATTCTCATGGAGACTATGAATACACTCTTTTATAACCGTTCTCTCTCCTCTGGCGAATTCAATTTCAAGAGTTTCTGAGGCCTTGGTTGAAAAACTGAGTATAATCCTGATTTGGTTCTGCTTGATCCTGCTGGGTTTGTGCCTTTTAAGTGAAGAGAGAGGACAATCAAGATGCACAGGGACAAAATAATGCTTTCTGGGTATTAAGACCGTCTGTTTGGTGTTAAACCTGAATAACAAACTCAGGGTTGGTGTAGGAGAAGCCTTGGAATTCATTTTGGTCCAGATTCATGATGAAGAGTTTATCGGTTGGTGTCAGCTCAACCGCCATCTTGGTGAACTCCTTGTCGAAATTCCCAGTGTCACGTCGATTTTTCTGAAAGAAAAAGAGAGAAAGAGAGTTATGAATGTGATACTTTTTTTTTCAGGATTATTTGATGAATAGAAAGTTCAAAAGAACAGCACTTTTTAAAATAAATTTATTTCAAAATTATTTGAAATAAATTTTTGTTTTGTAACATTATAAATGTTTTACTGTCACTTTTGATCAATTTAATGTATCCTTGCAGAATAAAATTATTCGTTTCTTTTTTTTTTTTAAATCTTATCGACCCCAAAATTAACATTAATCACTGTATTGTGAAAGAATTTTTGTTTTAAATTTTTTTTTTTTCTTTTACCATTTTTTTTAACTGAATCGACTATTTGATTTTTCCATCTCTACAAAATGGGATAGATTTTTTTGAAAAGCATAAACCACATTTTACAACTTTTGCTCTAGCAAAAATGCAATTAAAATTTGGTTTTAAAGTCAATACAAAATTGCATTTACTTCCAAAATGTGGTGCATTTCTGACTGAAACAGGATATTCAACAAGAAAAAATGTATCCATTGGAAACTGCTAATTGGTTAACATTATCTAATAGCCCATGAGGTCTTGGTGACATCAAAAACTTAAATAATTTCATAAGTGGAGCAAGTTGATGATAGGCACTTTGGAAAAAATGCCAAAAGATCAAGAACATGCATTTAAGAAAGCAAATAGGGACAGTTTAGATTATATGTTGACATTAAAGCAAACGTCTATCATTATAAATGCATAAGATAACACACAACAACAACAAAAACATCACAGAAGATAATCAGATAGAAGTAATAAACGGCAAAAAAGACCAAGAGGAAATTGATGAAGAGGAACCCACAGCTTCAGAATCAAAAACTCAAGACAAACAAAACTTTGAGAGTCAATCTGGAATAGGCAGAATAAACCACAAAAAACATAGAGGGACAGTACAGAGGAGAGCAGACTGGACCATTAACATCTGAAAAACACCCATGAGAATGAGATGAATGTTTGGACATCAAGTCCAGCCACCAACTGGAGACAAACAGCTCAAGAAAGTTCTGCTAAACACATAAACCATTAACAGAGACACCAAATGCCCTTTCATTCAAGACAGGACAATCAACAAGGTCCTACCTTCTGACAGAGGCCCAAAACCAGCTCAAGAAAAAGGGCCCTTGGAGAGAAGTGCTTCTTGAGAGTCTGGTCCCTGTATCTACTCAACAACTACGCCATCATGTTCTCATGAGACCCAGAAGTCCAAATGCACAATTTATACAAAACGCTCCTTTTGTTCTCTAATGGATCTGCTGTTCGCGGATGGTTATTTCGCAGGTAGTATTGGTACGCTATGATAATAAATAAGCATGCATGTGAGTTCAGAAGAGTTGATAGCATATTTTTAAGACTGGTGAAAGTGTACTTGCATTGTGGAAATTTATTAACTATTCGCATTATGAACATCGCTATCTCTATTTATCACATTTTATGTTTCAAAATCTATAATCATTATTTCCCTGCAGGAAAATCCAGCTCAAGCTGGTATTTGGTATCATTGTAGCTGATGTTATTTGCTTTCTTTATGCTCAAAATGGATAGTAAACTATAATTCAAAAGTTTTTGTTTGTTTTTTGAAAGAAATGAACACTTTTACTCATCAAGGATGCATTAAACTGATCAAAAGTGCCAAAAAATGATATTACAAAAGATTTATTTTTCAAATAAATATTGTTCTTTTAAACTTCATTCATCAAAGAATCCTAAAAAAAATGTATCAGGTTTCCATAAGACAATTAGAAATGTTTCTTGAGCACCAAATCAGCATATTAAAATGATTTTCACATGAATAAATTGCACATTCTAAAATATATTAAAATAGAAAACAGTGTTTTAAATCATAATATTTCACAATAGTACTGTTTTTACTGTATTTTTGATCAACAAAAAAAAAAAAAATGCAGCCTTGGTGAGAACAAGTGACTTCTTTCAAAAACAAAAACAAAAAATGTTTGATTCAAAAACATTAAAAAATCTCTTTAAATTGCAGACATATATTCACCAGCTGTATGAAAATGAAATGTTGTCATCTAAAAATTATGGTTCATTTTATGGACTATATTTTAACTTAAATATATATTAACATTCTAAAATATCAGTATCCATATACTTCGTTTCGGCACTGTTTGTGTGTGCAAGAATAAACACAGAGGAGGAAAATATACAGACACACAGAGATCATTAATATATTCCAAATACATATTCATATATTTTCCTCTATAGAAACAGTCTGTCCACAGTTTCACAGTAATTTGATCCAAACACTGCCAGGCACAGGTAACAAGTCAAAAAATGTCATACATCACAGATTTGGCAGAATAAAGACATAAAAGATATGTTCTCGTTAGTAGTTACATCATCATCATCATCATCATGTCTGGAATTAAGTTGTTGTAGTTAAATCACTATCATTTCCAGTTGGTTCAAGGATGTGGTTATGAGTATCCAAGCAGCACTGGTTGGAAAACTACACGTTGCATGACCAGTTCCTAAACTTTTAATCTCTGACTTGGCACAGTTTCACACAAACACACGTACGACACCCAACCGAAAAAAGCACTAAAATGGGGTGACCCAGTAAACATCCTGATCAATAAGTGGTAAATGGTTCATCTGAGGCGCATGGTTTGTGTAAGTGTGTGTGTGTGTTATGGGGAGACAGAGAGATTTGGCAGCTATATTTGAAAATTCTAAAGATATGTTACATCAGAAGCAATAAATGAATCTTATAAAACCTATCAAGGACATGTCCAGGTTACATTTCACCCCAAACTGAAAAACAAAAACAAAAAACATTTAGAATATACGGAGCCCCCGGACATGACATACGGACAAAAGTATATATGTCATGGCCACGAATTAAAAATTCATCCCCTTGTTTCAGTAAATCGTGGCTGCGTTGATCTAATTTGTTAGTTCAACAAAATTTGTTGTTTTGATTTAAATAAAACAAGGAAATTAATTAGTACAATGTGGCCTCGATTTAGAAAATCAAGGGACAAATTGTGTGTATGATTTACTTAAAACGAGGGAACAAATTACATTTACTATTTATGTATTATATTGTTGTCAAAAGTACCTTCTTCGGTACTGAAATCTAAAAAAATGTGACGATACCTGCATTTCCCCCTAGAATTTTGAACGGATTCTTAAACGCATCTGATTGGCCATTGTGTTCGCAAGCTCAACAGATATGTCTGTGATTGGCTAAAATGATCAACGCTTCAAAAACATATTAAATAGACATATTTACATATACAGATACACACGGGAGTTTTTGAAAGCAGGCGTCTATGAGCGGATATATTAAGGATCCGCTGATAGACGCCTAGTTTCAAACGCTCCTGTGTGTATCTGAATGTAAGTTCTTTGTGAAGAGCGTCAAAGATGTCTATTTATAACATTTTTTTGAAGTATTGATCACTGTAGCCAATCACAGACATATCTGTTGAGCACATGAACACAATGACCAATCAGAGGTGTTTAAGAATCTGCGCAAAATGCTAGGGGGAAATGATGGTATCTACACATTTTTAAAATTTCAGTATTGACTCAGTACTGTAGTCTGTACTTTTGACAACACTAATGTATAAGGCGTGGGAACAAATTTTTAGTTTGTGACCGCAATGTACATATTTTTTCTCCCAGCATTTCACGGGCAGGGCTCTGTAAGAATAAATAATTAAGCCTATTTTTAAAATGATAAAACATTTTTGCCACATTTTCATCACAATTAAGCATGTTATTTGTTTGATTCTCATTAACTTGTGATGACAATAATGTCACAATGCAAAAAAAAAAAAAAAAAAAAAGTTATGCTCGCAAAACAGCTTCATGCCTTTAAGCAAAATAAATTGATTTTGGGGTGAAATGGGACTGGGACACTGGATTCACCCAGATTTTTTTTTTTTTGAGTTTTCTGAGACCCGTAACACCACAGTCCATGATATACAAGCATCAAATAGTCAAAATCTCGCAAAGCCGCCACACACTCGCTCACTCTTTAGAAGTTCATTTACAAAGTTAGTCAATCTCTTCCCTTGATCCTTTAAATCAAACAAGTAATAAACAGGAAGGAACAAAATAGATTGAAAAAAAACCCATTCCTCCATCAATCTGGTTGAACTCTCTCATTGGTTCATTCACACTATGTAATTTCAAGATCTGTAATCTCATTGGTCCCTGTATTGTGCTTGGCTAAAACTGGCTACTTGGATTTCACAGATGCAAAATTTGGGTTAATATACGAGAAGCCCTGAAATTCTTCTTGGTCCAGGTTTTGAATCACTTCTTGGTCAGGAGGGGTCAGGACGGGAGGATGGCGGGTGAAAAAACGATCAAAGTTCTCTGCGTCTCGACCGCACTGTGGAGAAGACGAGAGAAGAGAGATATGGGATGGGAAAATGATAAAACGGCATGAGCAACCAAATGAAGAATTAATGACAAATGGAAGCCTCAAATGTGAAAAAATGGGAAAAGATTCATCCAAAAGTGTGATAATAATAACAGTACTTTTGTACATTCCCTTCATCGAGGGAATGCGTAATGACAGAAAATGATGAGCATATATCTGTATTGCATAACTACAATATATGAATTAACATATTGTATTACAATCACCTTCCTGCAAACATTTCAGGCACATCATTTTCTGTGTTGGAAGCATATTTCTGATGCTGCCAATTATTTTGCTATTACAGAATGTAAGTCAGCACATGTTAAAGAAGCATTGTGTTTTCAGGCGATGAAGGTGCAGCATTCAGAAAAATGTGCTCCGTGGAATTGGAAAATTCCAAGCATTACAAAAGTGAGAGAGTGAAGAGGGATAGTGAGAAAATAATAAGGGATCTGTATCCAAACCACTTACCTGTGAACGGATGAAATCATTTTAATTTAACATTAAAATGTTTATTCGTTGAACTCGTGTCACATAAAGTGGGGGCGTAGCTTACTAAACTGGCCAATCAGGCCACAGTCAAATGCATTATTAGACATATACGCTTAGAATTTAAATAAAATTACAATCGAACATTAATCTGACTCCGGCAGCACTGTTATATGGTCATCTATACACAAAGACTCTTCACAAAGAAGTCAAAATTAAACAAATAATAAAATTAAACGTTAAAATACTCGTAATGCGATTTCTATCAAATGCAGTTTGTAACATAAGAGCAGGGGTTTAGGAATGATCTGAAAAGTGGGAGAGAAGCATTAAAAATCTCATTAGCCCCTCTTCTTAACACATACCACATGATTTTTTTTAGTTGCCATGGATACATTCATATGAGAAGCTCTGGCAATTACTTGAGCATTTTTGTCACTTTAATTATTAGAACTAAACTTTGTTGCAACAGCTACGGATATAAATTTGCATAAATACACTGGTCAAACGTTTTCGGTCAGTAAGATTTTTTTTTAAGAAATTAATATTATACAATAAGGATGCATTATATTGATCAAAAGTGACAGTAAAGCCTTTTACATTGTTACAAAAGATTTCTATTTTAATCATTCCTTTGAACTTAAAAAATTGTATCATGGTTTATATATATATATATATATATATATATATATATATATATATATATATATATATATGCAGTGCTGCTTTAAAGTTTGTGAACCCCTTGCAGAATCTGTGAAAATGTGAATAATTTTAACAAAATAAGAGGGATCATACAATATGCATTTTATTTTTTGTTTAGTACTGTCCTGAGTAAGATATTTTACATAAAAAATGGTTACTTAAAGTCCACAAGACAAAAAAATAGCTCAATTTATAAAAACGACCCGCTCAAAAGTATGTGAATCATTGATTCTCAATACTATGTGTGGATACCTGATGATCCACCACTGTTTTTATGTTTTGTGATGGTTGTTCATGAGTCTCTTGTTTGTCCTGAGTAGGGCTGCACGATTAATCGCATGCTATTCTCACGCGCATTTCATCAGTAAAGCCGGTTCACTGATTACCGCTAAATCGCCATCACCTGTTTTTAAACGGAGCGCCTTTTAATAGACAGAGCCGTAGTTCACAGACAAGCCACGCAATATCGCATTCATTATCGCAGGCGATTCATCTGCGATATGAACGCGATATTGCGTGGCTTTTCAGTGATCTACGGCTCTGTCTATTAAATGCCGCTTCATTTGAAAGCAGGTGATGGCGATTTAGCGGTAATCAGGGAACCGGCTTTACTGACGAAATGCGCGTGAGAATAGCATGCGATTAATCGTGCAGCCCTAGTCCTGAGCAGTTAAACTGAGCTCTGTTCTTCAGAAAAATACTCCAGGTCTCAAAAATTCTTGAGATTTCCAGCATCTTTTGCATATTTGAACCCTTTCCAGCAGTGGCTGTATGATTTTGAGACCGGTGTTTTCACACTGAGGACAATCAAGGGACTCAAACTCAACTATTAAAAAAGGTTCAAACATTCACTGATGCTCCAGAAGGAAACACAATACATTAAGAGTCTGGGGGTGAAAACTTTTGAAGGGGATGAAGATGTCCACTTTTTCTTATTTTGTTTAAATATAATTTTTTTCTCATTTAGTACTGCCCTTTGGAAGCAACAGAAGACACTTAAATGTTTGCCAGAAGACAAATTAAGTACAATTTATCTTCAAATTCAAAAGGTTTTCTCCCCCCCCGGGTCTTAATGCACGTTTCCTTCTGGAGCATCAGTGAATGTTTGAACCTTTTTTAATAGTTGTGTTTGAGTCCCTCAGTTGTCCCAAAGACTATAGAATAACACAAGACGTGTCACTCGTATTGTTTTGAATGGGAGAAAGTGTAACGCGCAATATGGCGGAATAAGTCCCGCCTTCTAAAGCCAAGAGCCAATCACCGACTGGTAAAGTCATCGCGTCACTTTAGTGGCCGTTAGAATCACCGGTTTCTATAGAAACAGTCAGACGCGCGCCTCCGAAGAGACACGCATTTAGGTCTGCGCATGCGCATTAGCTTGATCCAGCCTGAAAAAAATATAGTTTTTTTGTCATGATTCGAGCATTTGGAAACTAAATTTATGAGCCGGTTGATTTTAGATTTCATTGGTGATTTCAAATATCAAATTTAATCGTAAGGTTGACGAACAGTTTTGGAGAATCTGATGTTTCCCCATTCAAAGAGATAGGAGCTGCATGATGCCCAGGATGCCTGAGAGGCGTTTCAAAGATGGCCGCCGAGGGAAATGACTTGTCTTAAAGGGACTTTGGTTGTCCTCAGTGTGAAAAGATGAATCTCAAAATCATTCAGTCACTGCTGGAAAGGATTCAGATATGCAAAAAATACAGTCGTAGATCATCCAGGTAACCACACACAGTATTAAGAATCAAGGGTTCATAAACTTTCGAATGGGGTCATATTCATAAATTCAGCTATTTGTTTTGTGGACTTTATGTAAACATTGTTTATGTAAAATATCTTACTCAGGACAGTACTAAACAAAAAATAACATGAATTTTGTATGATCACTCTTATTTTGTTAAAATTATTCACATTTTCACAGATTCTGCAAGTTGTTCACAAACTTTCAAGCAGCACTGTATATACACATATTATACATTATTTACAAACTTTTATGTTAGACGTGATTAATTGTGATTAATTTATTTGACAGCACTATTTAAAATATTTTAAAATAGAAAATAGTTATTTAAAATTGTAATAATTCACACCATTACTGTTTTTTGATCAAATAAATGCTGCCTTGGTGAGCATTAGACATTTCTTTTAAATGCATTAAATAAATCTTACCAAACATACAATCATATATACATGTATAAAGCCAAAGCAGCTGGTTGGCTTTGAAACAGAATATGTATTGTTTTGTCATTATTAACTTCTTTTATTGTGAAATGTGTGTAAAGTGTGCTATACTTTTTTAAAATCAACGCTTTTCACACATTTTGGTGGTTGGGGTCACTGTATATCCACATCCTAAATCAGACTCAGCCCCACACCAAACAACACTGAAAACCCGCAAAATCTGCACAATCAAAATTCAAAATTTTTTTAAATGCTCCATTATTGTTTTCTACAGCATTCGTGAGTCTGAATCTGAATGCAAACTTTTCACATATTCGTGTTCACAAATTCTTTGTGGTTTAACAGTGGAACATGAACTGTGACGCTTTACTTCCTGCACTGAGCAGGTTGGAACCACAGCATCTTGTCCACATGCACCAAATCTTCTCTGAAAATTAGGCACTTAAATAACAGATATGCTGCAGCAAAAATACAGTGTACTATGAGAAAGAAGTGTAAAAAGGTTGCCATTGTACTTTTATTGCCACTTGTGCTGTAATGCACCCTCCTGATAAGAACACAGTTACGCTTTATTTCAATGGTTCACTTTAGACATTCTACTAACTGTAAGTAAATTTGCAACTACATGTCATCTAACTCTCATTAGATTATTAGTAGACTGTTAGGGTTCAGGTTAGTAGAATAAGTTGACATGGATCTGCAAAGTTACTTATAGTCAGTAGAATGTCTGTTGGGGAACATCAAAATACAGTGTTAGGGGCCGTTCACACAGAACGCGTCTTTGCGTCTAAAAACGCGAGACGCGGCGCTCAGGAGTGGTTTTAAAAAAAGCGCAGCGTAGAACGCGAGGGTCTCGAAACGCGCTTTTGAGACGTGAGGAAATAACGACAATAACGGAAATAATAGAAATAGGCAAACAGCAGAATTGACAGATACAAGTTTTGACATGGAAAAAAAGAAAATAAGATAATAATGAGCGCCTCCTCCGCCATCTTGCCGTCATATAAAACAGTTGTCATGCCAACTTGCTACTGTAAACAGAAGCTCGCAACGCTCGCCCCGCCTTCGAGTTCTTCTGATTGGTCCACTGTTTTGGAACTGACATTGATGAGCGGCGCTGCGTGTAAAAGTTGAAATTCTTTTAACTTGACACGCCGTCTTAAAAACGCGGCGCTCATGTGAGAGGCGCTGCAAAAGACGCGAGACGCGAGCGTAACGGTCATGCACATCCGTCAAGCGCGTGTTTACATAGAAAAACAATGGGAAAGTAGCGCATTGGAATAGAAAAACGCGTTCTGTGTGAACGGCCCCTTAGGAGATATTAAGCAGACAGTCTACTAATACTCTAATGACTGCTAGTTGACTGTAGTTGCAAAGCTACTTCTAGACAGAAGAATGTCTGAAGTGGACTATAGAAATAAAAACATACACAGCTCCATTATTACTTACTGCTTTGGGTTTGAAGGGGGGTTGAACTTCTTTATCTTGCAGCTTATCCCAGTCCATGTAGCGGAAGAAAGCGTGTTCCTTAATATCTCGTTCTCCCTCTGGTCCACAACCCAGACGCTTCGCTGGGTGCTTGGTCATCAGCTACAAACACGCGTGATTGTCTGTTAGTGTATGCAAGCATACGGGCAGTTGTGGCCTAATGGCTAGAGAGTCAGACTGGTAACCCAAAAGTTGCTGATTCGATTCTCAATACAAGCAGGAAATGACTGAGGTGGCCTTGAGCAAGGCACCTAACCCCCAGTCACTCCCTGGGCGCCACAGCAAAATGGCTGCCCACTGCTCCGGGTGTGTGTCCACGGTTTGCAGTGTGTATGTGTTCACTACTCATTATTCCTAATGTGTGTGCACTAACTTGGATGGGTTAAAGGGTTAGTTCACCCAAAAATGAAAATTCTGTCATTAATTACTCACCCTCGTTCCACAACCGTAAGGCCTTCATTCATCTTCGGAACACAAATTAGGATATTTTTGATAAAATCCGATGGTGAGGCCTGCATTGCCAGCAAGATCATTTCCTTTTTCAGTGCCCAGAAAACTACTAAAGACATATTTAAAACAGTTCATGCGACTACAGTGGTCCAACCTTAATGTTATGAAGCGACGAGAATACTTTTTGTGTGCCAAAAAAAACAACAACAAAATAACGACTTTATTCAACAATATCAAAACACTGCTTCATGAAGCTTTACGAATCTTTTGTTTCTAATCAGTGGTTCAGAGCGCGTATAGACTGCCAAATCACATGAAGTATTGAAATTTCAAAACACTTATGATGTAAGGAAGCCTCGTTTACTGAAATCATGTGATCTTGGCGCTATGAACCACTGATTCGAAAAAAAAAAATTCGTAAAGCTTCGAAGCTTGGCGTATTCTCGTTGCTTTATAATATTAAGGTTGAACCACTGTACTCGCATGAACTGTTTTAAATATGTTTTTAGTACCTTTCTGGGCATTGAAAAAGGGAGTGTTATTGCTGGCAATGCAGGCCTCACTGAGACATCAGATTTTATCAAAAATATCTTAATTTGTGTTCCGAAGATGAACGAAGGTCTTATGGGTGTGGAACGGCATGAGGGTGAGTAATTAATGAGAGGATTTTCATTTTTGGGTAAACGAACCCTTTAAATGCAGAAGACAAAATCTGAGTATGGGTTGCAGTACTTGGCCTTCACATGTCACTTTCACTTTTCATAGACAAGAATGTATAAAGTGTGTGCTTGTCTGTGTGGCCTACCCCCTTGCATATGGCCACTGCTTCTTTGGACATAGATTTCGGGTAAGATACATGATGCTCCATGATGGACTGGAATAGCTCATCTTCATCCTCACCATCAAAAGGAGGCTAAAGGGGTGGAAAAACATTGGCACCACTGTATCTATCACAAACAAATACGTAATTACTTATGAAAATGGCTCATCCAATCTGAATTTAAACCCAGAATTAATGTAATATTAGTTTACCTGTCCAGCCAGCATTTCATACAGGAGAACTCCATAAGCCCACCAGTCAACAGACTTCCCATACGGTTGATATGCAATGATCTGTAACACAGGAGAGCGTTTATATGCCTCGTGTACACTAACATAGACTCGCTCTACTTCACATAATATGTTCACACACACACCTCTGGGGCAATGTAGTCTGGAGTGCCACAGAAGGTTTTGGTTGTGGCCCCATCAAACATGTTCTCTTTGCACATGCCAAAATCAGCGATCTTAATGTGACCTTCAGAGTCCAACATCACATTATCCAGCTTCAGATCTCTACACAAAGTTCACACACACACACACACACACACACACACGAATACATATATTAGTAAATATTTTCTCTCACAACAATTTGAGTATGATTCTTTACTAACAATGCAATGAATCATGAAATATGAGAAATTTGATAGCAAAAAAATTGATTCCATTACTTTGGTGCTACAAATTTACTACATAATTTATTTTCAAAAATATAACACAAATTAACTGGAGGGACAATTTACATCACAGTGGTAAAAAATGCATAATACACTGTGTGTTATTGTAAAAGACAATTAAATTATGCAATTGTTGCATTTAACTTTTATGCTTAGATTCCACCGTTCGAATTTTCACCATACACTCACAAACCAACAAAACAAACATGTCACCTGTAAATAATTCCCTTAGAATGAAGAAAGAACAGGCCGATGGCAATCTCTGCAGCATAGAACCTGATGGTAAACAAAAACTAGAATTAAAACAAGCTAAAGTACTGATCCACTCTAGGAATAAATCAAAATAACAGTATTTTTTTATTATAATATATTTTAAAATATAATTTATTCCTGTGACATCAAAGCTGAATTTTCAGCAGATATTACTCCGGTCTTAAAATAAAAAATAAAATAGCTTTTTTTTTTCAATAAATAATTAAATGAATATTTATCTAATTAATTTTGTCATTATTTAAGAGTTTTGTGTGCTTGGGAGTAAATACATACACAGCATGGGGTTCCTTAAATTTTCCCACTTGTTGTATCTGATACATCAAATCTCCACCATTGATAAACTCCATCACAAAGTAAAGGCGGTCCTACAAACAACAACACAATTGAGTATGAGATTATAAAGTGGTTGTCATGTGTATGTGATGTGTGTGTGATGTGTACCATGGTCTGAAAGCACGAGTGGAGGTGAGTGAGGAAGGGTGGTTTGCCAGAGAGAGCGAGAACTCTCTTCTCCACCATAGTGCATTCCACATCATCATCCTGAATGACCACATCCTTCTTCAAGATCTTCACTGCGTACAGCTCATCTGAGCCTTTACGCTCGGCCAGCATCACCTGGAGAAAGACAGAGCATGAATACTGTGATAGTGATTCAAATAATTGAAATATTAATTAATAGTTTATTTCAATTTAAAATAAACATGCTTTTTTGAGTAATTATGTATAACTGACGTGATGATAATTACATTACATAATTTGAAGCCTAGAAAGGACATTGTTTTTTTGTTAAACACCCCATGATGGCTTTCATTTATAAATAAATTTTCTGTTAAGAAGGTCTTTTTAAATTATTTACTGATAAGTATGGGATACAATGTTGTGTTTTTAAAGGTGCCCTAGAATCAAAAATTGAATTTACCTCGGCATAGTTGAATAACAAGGGTTCAGTACATGGAAAAGACATACATTGAGTTTCAAACTCCATTGCTTCCTCCTTCTTATATAAATCTCATGTGTTTAAAAGACCTCCGAAAAACAGGCGAATCTCAACATAACACGGACTGTTACGTAACAGTCGGGATCATTAATATGTACGCTTTCAATATTTGCATATGCCAGCCCATGCTCAAGGCATTACACAAGGGCAGCCAATATTAATGTGTAGATCTGTGCACAGCTGAATCATCAGACTAGGTAAGCAAGCAAGAACAACAACAAAAAAATGGCAGAAGGAGCAATAATAACTGACATGATCCATGATTACATGATATTTTTAATGATATTTGTAAATTGTCTTTCTAAATGTTTCGTTAGCATGTTGCTGATGTACTGTTAAATGTGGTTAAACTTACCATCGTTTTTTACTGTATTCACAGAGACAAGAAAGTTGTTGCTATTTTCATAAACACATCTTCATTCTTTATTAATCTCTCCAACAGTGTGTAATGTTAGCTTTAGCCACGGATCACAGCCTCAAACTCATTCAGAATCAAATGTAAACATCTAAATAAATACTATACTCACATGATCCGACGCATGCATGCTGCATGACAAACATCTTGTAAAGATCCATTTGAGGGTTATATTAGCTGTGTGAACTTTGTTTATGCACTGTATTATAGCCGAGAGCTCGGGGGGCGGGGAGCGCGCGATTTAAAGGGGCCGTGCGCTGAATCGGTGCATAGTTAATGATGCCCCAAAATTAATTTAAAAAATTAAAAAAATTTAAATTAAAAAAATTAATTTTAAAAAAATCTGTGGGGTATTTTGAGCTGAAACTTCACAGACACATTCAGGGGACACCTTAGATTTATATTACATCTTGTAAAAACTGGTTCTAGGGCACCTTTAATATTTTTTTCTTATAAATTTCTGACTATTCAATCAGTCTTTAAAGTGTACGTAACAAGGACACTGTAAAATAAAGTGTTACCAAAACATCTTACAATAAATTTTTTTTTTAAAATGAAATTATTTTATTCAGCAAGGACACATTAAATCGACAATATTAAACACATTAAAAGTGACAATAAAGAAAAATCTATTTCAAATAAATGCTGTTTTTTTGTTCTCTTATTCTCCCAAGCTTTTTGAACAGTAGTGTATTTAATCTCTAAATGTAATGTTTGCTTCAACAGCCCTTATAGTAACATGATGGCATGTGTGAATGTGTATGTGTACATGAATGGTGTGTGCTACCTTGCCAAAGCTGCCTTTGCCCAGCACCATAATGAAGTTGAAGTCTGTGAGCTTCATGCGGTCTTTGTTGCCATTGGCATCATATTTGGAGATGTCGTTCTTTGAAGAGCCATCTATATTCTTAGTACCGGGGCCAATCTTGGCTCTCTGGCGTTAAGAAATCAGAATATTGTGAGTAAGGAAGAAAAGCTAGATGTAAAAAATAAAAATGTGTCTGCAAAATGAGAAGGTGGACTCCACCTCAAATTTCTGCCTCAGTTCTTCATTGCCCTCCTCTCCATCTGGCGGAACTGGAACATTGAAATATTCCCCTTCCTCTTGACCCAGCAACTTAAACCTACAATCCACACAGATCAAGGTGATGGTCTCAAACCTCGAGCACTGAGGTCTGATGTGCAGGTGTATCTCATCATGTTAGTGCTTACCATCCATTAACAGCTTGTTTCTGCAGCTCAGAGATGCCAAAAGACATGGACCCCATGAAGTCATTTCTGCTGGTCAGATCCCAATCCCACACTTCCACTGACAAACGCCTGTCTTTATCTGTATCTTTGAGGTTACTATGATAACATGAAGATGGAAACAGACATTGCACACATGTTAAAAATCCACATCCACATAAATGCATGCACTTGATTGCAGATTGGTTTATTTTTCACTCACAAGCTGAAGTGTTCCTCCCAGGTAGGATTGAGGGAGCACTTGATGGTTTTGGTCTTCTGCTTGCTCTCACTCTTTGGGTCTGGAATTAATTTAAGCTTCACGTATGGATCTGACAGTCCATTTGGATCCATTGGCACCAAGTTACGAGCCTCCTTGACTGTAAATTAAAATACACAATGTGAAAACCAATGAATGCAGGAATGAAAGCATTATTATATCTTCGCTGTGAGGCGGAAACCTCGAAACTCCATTTGAGTTTGATTTTGGCAAAATGTTACTATAATGTCACCTGCAAGTGTCTGACCACATATAAAGTCATATTATCAACTTTGACAACGCTGTGTTTAATTATTTGCTGAAAAACCTGTAACACATTATGGGCCAGATTTACTAGACAAGGTAAATTAGGGCAATTCCAAAAAAGTGCAGATGGGAGTGGAAAGTTCTGCAAGTGATCTACTGAAGACGCACAATTAAAAAACACAGACACGGCCGGATCATTTCCATAATGACCAAAACAATCGAAAAAGAGCAGCGCAAATTAGCATCTGGTTTAAGACATGCTTTTTTTGGGCAGTAAATAATGGCGCAAATACCAGTAAATTGACTAGTGCAAACCTTATTAAATCACCTTGCATGATTCATTTAAAGGAACACTCCACTTTTTTTGGAAATAGGCTCATTTTCCAACTCCCCTAGAGTTAAACAGTTGAGTTTTACCGTTTTCGAATCCATTCAGCCGATCTCCGGTTCTGGCGGTACCACTTTTAGCATAGCTTAGCATAGTTCATTGAATCTGATTAGACTGTTAGCATCGCGCTTAAAAATGAGGGGAGTTGGAAAATGAGTGTATTTTCAAAAAAAGTGGAGTGTTCCTTTAAATACTCTCCTCCCATAAATGTTTGCTTCTGAAAGGGAAACTCCTACAAATGCATGTGCAATAAGGTCAGCTGCAAAAATAAACTTGTCCTCACCTTTTCTGTTCTAATTTTTTACTACGTGTCTTAAGTAAATCCTGACAGTTGTTTTTCACGCCAAAATAGGGTTTGCGCTGGCGCAAGCTTTTAGTAAATCGGACCCTTGGTGTTCCCAGTCAAAAATGACCAGCCTTTTAAAAATTGCTTGAAAATTGCTCATTATGCTATTTTATGGTCCAAATACTGGATAAAAAATTTTTTTTTTTACTAGTTTTCTTTCAATTAGGACAGGTTTTGTCTTCCTTTTTAGAACTGATTGATCGTAGGTTGAAGAAAATCCTCTCCAGGTCAAAATGACCTGAACAAGACATAAGGGTAAAAAAAAATTGTGTTTTTTCCATTTCCTGAAAAGTAGCGTTTTTAGAGATATAAGGTTTCCACCCGACAGCGATGATATGTACATGCACAATTTCAACTGAAGCGCTTTTATGTGCAATTTGTATTACAAAGCATCAAAACAAAGCATTATTTTAGTGTTATTCAAATACTATTATAGTATTTATTAATATTCTTAATTTATCTTTTATCTTTTATTTTTTCAGTTTTCATTTTCCTTTTCTTAGAATTTTAGCAATCGTTATGTGCTTTTGTCAATGTTATTAGTATTTTTAATATTTCTATTTAGCTTTAATTTATTTTTACTTCAGTCTTAGCAATGTTAGTACTTCAACTTATTTTATTTGTTAGCTACCATTTCTAATTTTCATTATTTTATAAGTTTTCATCTCATTTTATAACAGCTTCTTCTCAACTAACGAAAATGATTTTTAGTAGCTTTAGTTAACAATAATACCACTGAGCTAAACTAAATTTCTAGTAGAATTGCTAGGCAGTTTATAGGGCGTTCTGGGTGATTGCTAGGGTGTTATGGGTGGTTGCTAGGTAGTTTCTAGGCTGTTTAGGAGGTTGCTAGGGTGTTGTTAGGAGGCATCTAATGTGTTTTGTGTGGTTGCTAGTAGGGTACTAAGTAGGTAACTTCAGTACTGAAAGTCTTAAAAATTTTAAAAATGTGACGATACCAGCATTTCCCCCCAGCATGTTGAGCGGATTCTTAAACAGCTCTGATTGGCCATTGTGTTCACGCACTCAACAGATATGTTTGTGATTGGCTACAATGATAATCGGTTCAAAAACGTTGTAAACAGACATCTTTAGATACACACAGGAACGTTTGAAAGCAGACCTCTATCAGTGGATCCCTAATATATTCAGATTATCATTGTAGCCAATCACAGACATATCTGTTGAGTGTGTGAACACAAGGGCCAATCAGAGCTGTTTAAGAATCCGCTCAACAGTGCTCAAAATGCTTGGCTAGGGGGAAATACTGGTATCGTCACATTTTTAAAATTTCAGTACCCACTTGGTACCGAAGTTGGTACTTTTGACAACCCTATTGCTAGAATATTGCTACCATGCTGCTGGGTGATTGTTGCTAGGATTATATTATAACAATGTCATATGCAGCTCACCTTTTGACACTAAAAAATCTGTAAGGTTGCTAGAAATAATAGGCAAAGTGTATGAAACTTCAGCTATCTATACAAACAGTCTTCTAAATGTAGCTGTAGAGAGCTGATGGATGGGTGAGCTGGTGTGTGGGTGTGTGTGAATGGGATGTGGGGCGATCGTTGGCGGATTGATCTCATGTTTCCAGAGGATGCTGTTTCTGCCCAAGGCAAAAAGAGCTGAGGAACAACACAAACTCGTTTAGAACACTTTGTTGCTGAGCAGTGTTTTTTTTTTTTTTTGAGTAATAGAAATATTTCTCATGAAAACCATTTTCTCATTTTTTCTTTTGTAACAAGATCTAGAAATCCTCCATAGCTAAGCTAAAAAAAAATGCAAAATTTACTATTATTGCAACATTTCCTTCCAATTCTCTTCTCTTGTTCTACTGATTTGCATGCCTGGCTGAAGCTAGTAAAGCAGTTTGCTTTCTGCCCTGCTAATACATCACATAACCCACAACAGCACTGACCATATTTGCTTTTAACATCCCATATTCAAAACCAGCACAGCTGTGGCTATTCTAGTTTCTGAACAAAGCCCTTCCTCAGCACCTCGAGTCCATAAAGATGAGTAAATTATTATCAGAGCATTTGTTGGAAAAGCAACCAACCAATTAAAAAAAGCACAAATGACACATAAAAACCCAGTGCATTTTTTTATCTGTGTATCTAACACTATACAATAAGGTTTCATTTGTTAACACTTGTTAATTACATTAGTTAATATGAACTAACAATGAAAAAAGCATTTATTAATCTCATGTTCATTTTAACATTTACTAATACATTCAAATCAAAAGTTGTATATTATTTAATGGATCTGAGCTAACATGAACAGCTGTATTTTTATGAATTAATGTTAACAAAGATTAACAAATACTTAAACAAATGTATTGCTCATTGTTAGTTAATGTTAGCTAATGCATTAACTAATGGGACCTTATTGTAAAGGGTTAACTCTAAACCAATAAAATCTTTATCTATCTATGTCAGGACCAAATATCCACACACCGATAGTGCAACCTAAAAAACTACATTTTAGTGTCTGGGGTTATAAAAGGTTTTGTCAGATAACCAAACTGGTCAAGGTGATTTAAACTGATTTAAGTTTAGAACAATTTTGAGTCAAGCTATATTAGCCTGACCAGTTGAAAAGTGTCCAAAACTTTACTCCAGTCTTCACATGATCCCTGAGTAATCATTCTAATATGATGATTTGGTGATCAAGAAACATTGTTAAAAACAACTTGCGCTCCTTAATATTTTTGTGGAAACCTTTAAAGTTGCCATGAAATCAAAGTTTTTTGGCGTTTGGTATGAATATGTTAGCCTTACTCTTATCTTTAAGCTAGTGTGCTCCAAAACAATGGCAAAATTCGTATTTAGAAGATATAAGCGTTCAAAACTTACAGTTTCTCACTTCTGCCAATATGGATCAACGATTTCGATGACATCACCCTGCACTGTCCAATCAAATGCTCTCTAGAATCTAAAGCCTCCCGCCCCCTATGTTATAAATAGATGCTGTGGCTGAAATTGGTCACTTGTTCACACATTTACTATTTTCTACATGGTGAATGGCGCATAGTGCACTATAAAGGGGATAGGAAACGATTCAGAGAGTGTAAATATGCTTTCCATTGAGGCGAATGAAGTCTGCTTTGATGTTAGTGTCACGAGAACTGCCACAGCGTGCACACACTCTGCTCCGGTCCAGAGACACGACAGCACAGAGCAGATGAGTCGGCGCAGACCAGAAAAAGTATCAGACCCATTTGAATTCTGCACAGAATGCTGCATTTTGAAGCAAAATAGAGTAGATTAGGAGGAGAAACTATTAGAGATTGAAAAGAAACTGAGGTTTTACCAACTTAGCAGCAATGGCCGAGTGCTACTGGCTATTTCAAAAAGGGTGAGGAGCTGTTAGATATGTCCCGCCCTGTCTTCCTGTTTCAGTGGAAATAACATCAAAACACTGAATAATGCTGTGCATTCAAAGGCACTTTAGTGGGCCTTTAATATTTTATTCAGCATTTATTTGAAACAGAACTCTTTGTCACATTATAAATGTCTTTAATGTCATTTTGGTCCATTTAATGCGTCCTTGCTGATTAAGTATTAAATTCTTTCCAAATTATTATTATTTTTTTTCTGACCCCAAACTTCTGAAAGATGGTGTAAAGACCAGCCTGACCAGGCCAAGAGACCAGCTAAGACCAGCAAACCAAGACATTGCTATGTGGCTGATTCGGTTGCCAGGACATTGCTAATGTGTTAAAATGTGTGGTTACTAGGGTATTTCAGACAGTTGCTACAGTGTTCTGGGTTTTTTGCAGGAGGTGTTGTGAATCACTAAATTTGCTTAATTTAAGAACATTATTATATATATAAAGAATGTGTGTGTGTGTGTCTGTGTGTGTGTGTGTGTGAACTCACTGGTCACGGAGAGAACATTATTTGTGATACTAGCAGTGATATGCAGCCGTCCTCTCCTCTCGGTGTGGTCTGTTCCGCACAGGCTGGGAACCATTTCCACACATCGTTTATGAATATTCATCATACAAGCTGCAGAAAACCACAGATAATTAGATTGACAGCATTACACATGTAGCGTTTGGTTCTCACTCACTACTATGAAGTGCCCACACAAACACTGCAGACACAGGACACACACACATACACACTCAAACACACCCACAGTCACACAAAAGATCACACCCACACTAAAAAAAAAAACATTTACAGAACAACACTTAATAAACAGCTGTACCACACACAAAAATAAATATAACATTTTCAAGATTTAAAAACAAGATATTTTTACATATGCAACAGAGTAGCTCAAACAGTGCATCATGTAATGCATCATCATAACCTGCAGAGGTCACTGTATGAGGGGATTCATTGTGCAGTGACACACTGTGTGAGTGTGTGTGTGTGTGCAGGTTTAGACTCACTGTCACATTTCATCCCTTGGTGTATGAGCCCGTACAGTAGAGATCCACAGTGGTCACAGAATGTGGGGCTGGAGTATGTGTGTACCTTGAATTTATGCTTACTGCGAGGGTCCTGTGACACAAAAACATACGATTTCTTATCAAAGCAAGAAATTACCTCAACAGGAAAGTGATATTGCTAAACCTTAGGTTACAATGATAATACAAAAGCCAAGCAAAGCTACAAAGCAAGCTATAGCAGGAAAGTAGAGTATATACAGGTTTGGAATATATAATAATAACATTATTTAGTACTATTATATATATATATATATATTTGTGATATTTATTTAAAATCAATAGATAACTAATTTAAAATAAGAAAAAAACAACAACATATCCATATATATATATATATATATATGGGTCATTGATGAATAAGGTTTTTAAAAGTGTAAAAAAAAAGAAGAGATTATGTGGTTTTTATAGTCAATTAACACTGCTTTTGTCATTTTTTTACAAGATGGACAAAATTTGTCACCAAAAAAGTCATTCTG
Organism: Chanodichthys erythropterus; assembly: GCF_024489055.1. Classification (NCBI taxonomy): domain Eukaryota; kingdom Metazoa; phylum Chordata; class Actinopteri; order Cypriniformes; family Xenocyprididae; genus Chanodichthys; species Chanodichthys erythropterus. The sequence goes on along the minus strand of NC_090232.1, from coordinate 9,608,264 downwards.
TTTAACCAAAATTTTGGTTTTACCGGATGACATCCTGAATGACAATATTTTCAAACAAAGCTAACAGGCTGATGTCTATCTAGTCAGCTTGCTAGTTAGCTAACAAAAGGACAATCAAACATTTTATATTTAGTACAAGTTTTTAAAATATGACAACATTTTCCATGTTTTATAGCAGTTGAACGGAATGACCCGATGTTTCGGGATATGCGTATGAGCAAGTGAAAACATGAATTTTTCAAACAGTTGAGAGAGTTAGTTACTTTGCTTCATGACCATGTGGTCCTTTACAGATGTCTGAATGATGTCACATCCTGTCAAATGATATTGACTGCTTGACTTGATCCAAAATGGTCCCTTTATTTTGGTTACTCCGAATGAAATCAATTAAATTCATTTTTCCGGACATTCTTTCTCATAACAACTTCTACACATAATTTTAATACCATTTTGCACTATTTTGATATATGATGTTATAAAATCATGCCAGAATAAAAAATATATACTTTTATTACATGTGAAGATATTTTAATCACAAATGAAATGGCTGTATTGGCCTTTGGATGGTTAAACAGAATGACCTTTTGACACTTCAAAATCTTTAAAATACCTTTATATGTAGCAAAAATTAAAACCTTTTGGATTTAATAAAAGAGATTTAGTTGTATTGCCTTACATATGTTGGATGTCATATCTTTGTTTTTATTATTATTAAAGCCTTTGGACAAAAAAATGACCCGTCACATCATTGACCCATAATTATATATATATATATCATCTGCTCCAGTGTTGCTTAACATCATTTAAATTACACATTGATTAATATTACAGTGTTGCTGGAATTCATCATGTCATAGCGAATACATTAGAAACAGGTCTGTTCACCTACTATTATGCAGTGTTATTTTAATTATATTGAGATAACATTATAGTTTTTATTGATATTTTGAATTAGTTTTCATTTATATATTTTCCGTTTTCATTTTCATTTTGGTTGAAGTTTTAGTAATTTTGCTGGGTGTTTTTTGTGTGTGTCATTTTTATGTTCAAGTTTTTTTTTTTTTTTTTTTTTTTAAGTATGTCTAAATAGTTTTTATTATTTTTTATTTCAGGTTTACTTTTTAGTTATTTTAGTATATCAAGTTAAACTAAATGAAAAATAAGAAATTAGACCATGGCAACTAGATAAAATGAAATTATTAATTTTCAAGTAATGTTTTACTTGATGATTTTTACAGTTTTACGGTTTTAGTTTTAGTTTACTATGGCAACCCTGGACTAATGTTATCAGTTGTAATCACTTTCCAATTCCCAATTGATTCTTAGAAATTTGCAAAAAATATGAACAGAAAAATCAATAGAAAAATGGAAAAAAGAACAGAGCTTAGCTAAGGGTCAATTGCAGCAAGATATACAGGAAGGAGTTGAAAAACAATTCAGTGGATATCAAGCACTATATAAAACAATATGCTAAATTCCTAAAGCTAGGGGGCGCCAGCGCAGGGACCCAAGGAATAAAATGCTGCAAATATCACTATAAAAAAATAAAGTGCAGCTATATGAAGAAGCAGACTTTAGATTGCTGCTTTCCCTTTGTTTAAATGATGGCAGAAAGTTAAACAATTAAACAAAAGCAAGTTGATGGTCTAATCACTCAACACATTCTCTGGCATTCTTCAAGCTTTTATACAGGAGTCAACGGTGTAAAGGCCAAAAATCAAAGCTTTTCCATGCATCAGCATCACACAATGGAGGTGCAACAAACATCCCTCGTCAAGTACAGTATCATTCAAGGAAAACAAATATAATTGGCTGCAATGCAGAAACAAAGCACAACACAGGAAGTGCGCATGTGTGCGCCTGCTTTTACACATATAGGGAGGAAGCGCGGTTATAAATAGAGATTAGAGAAGAGAAAACTGATGTCTCTGACTGTGTGCATGTGATTATATAGTGCAAGCAAACACATGAGGAACATGATTAGTGTTAGGCTTCATTAAACAGTACATAATCAGTTACCACTGAATAAATATTTAAACTGCTCACCAAGCAGTGTGTATACATGAATAAGTGTGTGTTTGTGTGTGTAATGCTTAGTCACAGGAAGAAGTTTCTTTCAAGTGAAAAGGAAGTGTATTTCACTATCAGAAAAGATGGCGCAAGAGAAGCTGAAGGATACAAAGAGGGTGGGTGAGGGAGTTTTTTGAGGTCTAGTGCGCTCACAAGCTTCACTTACATCTGATGCAGGGCCCCTGTCGGCCCCTGGGCAGGTGAAAGTAACAAATTCATGGCAGCGTTTGTGGACCACGAAACAGCACACTGGGGATGAGAGAGAGCATAAAGAGAACACTTTATCAAGTGACCCTAAAACATATTTAGTCTTTTTTTATTGTATTCGATATCAATATAGTATCAAAGCAAGTGGCATTTAGTTTACAGAAAGAAAGCATAAGTACAGTTCTTAGGTTTTAAATGATAAAATGGTAGATACACAGTTCAGAATGAAGACAAAAAGTATTTGGACACCTTTGTGGTTGTCAAATGTTAGTGTAACAGGTTCAAAATAAATGCTCTGTTAGTTCCGAGTAAAGCTGTGGCATCATTTGTTTGCAGATGCCACGTGGTTAGGTATTTTGTGGTCTATTGCAGTCACATTCAGACATATTTACGTAACGCTCAAGTGTCCAAATACTTCTTGGAAACACTGTATGTCTTCAAAAGCAGATATTCTTCAGTAGGTACATCTTTAGGAGGATGAAATTATATTATAATATATTATTATATAATATTTTAGAATTATTTATATACTACAATTATTGTATTTATACATTATATTTCCAGTTTTTGCTATTTTGTTATGTGAACTCCAAAAAATTCTGGGTTTAAAAATGAACAAACCCAGCGGTTGGGTTAGGTTTGACCAGCCTGCTGGTTAGTTTTATTTAACTCAACTATTGTTTAAAAAATTACTGTATTGCTTGCTTAAAATGAACCCAAAATAGGTTGGAAATGAACATTTAATAATATGTTTAATAAATTAACATGTATTAATAAGTTTAATGAATAATAATTAAACAATAAACATTTAATAAATTGCTTATTAATAAATGTTCACCTTTTGATTATTATTGTTGCCTCTATTAATTATGGGTCTGATTTTCAATTTACTACCTATTTTAGGTTCATTTTAAGCCAGCCATATAGTCATTTTTAAACAATAGTTGTGTTAAAATTTTTTTTAATAAAACTACCCAAACATTTACAACCCAACTTGGGTTGTTTTTAAGAGTGTAATATCCCATAATGCTCTGGGATTATTTGCATATACTGTAAGTGAAAAGTGAAACTATCATTATATCAACCAATAAAAGTTGCCATATGTTATTAAACTTTGCATCATCAAGCCCAGTCTTGCTGGTTTAGCAGAATTGTGGACCTGAGCCAAGAGTCTTGCTCTTCCCACTAGTATTTGCCTAATTTGCCTATAGCGTTATCATAAACCTCACAGCGCAAGGTTATACCAGAATGTGCCTCTGTCTAATAATAGTCTAATACATCCCATAACAATTATAATGAATCACCAAAACACCAAATTATCTGGCCAATACAAACAGGAAGAGCAACAAGGTAAGACAATGACAAATATTTTCATATTCATCACAGTCATTGGAACAAATAAAGGGTGACATTCACTCTAAATCTCTGCATACAAAGTTAAACTAGCATTAGGTGAAACTATGAAAACATATCACATGCTAAAAGAGCCCAAGCCATTCCCATTAGGGATCCCATGGATTTCATGCAGACCCAAACGAAATATACTGTGCTGATTTTTAGAGGAAAATTCTGTGAAACATATTTAAAAATTGTTTTAGAATAAATCATAAAGCACAATCAAATTAGCCAAAAATGCACATAATGATAAATGTATACTTTGAAGTCACTGTAAATCACTTCAGAATGTCTGCCAAGTAAATGTATGGTCATCAATAAAGAATGCATGTATTGATCCGTCTAAATATGATATTGTCACTAGCAGAATAAAAAATTAAATCAGTTCATAATACTTTACTAGAAAATGTAAAGCCTATATCCCTAAAAGCATGGGATTGGAAAAGGGAAAAAATTGTATATATATATATATATATATATATATATATATATATATATATATATATATATATATATATATATATATATATATATATATATATATATATATATATATATATATATATATATATATATATATATATATATATATATATATATATATATATATATATATATATATATATATATATATATATATATATATATATATATATATATATATATATATATATATATATATATATATATATATATATATATATATATATATATATATATATATATATATATATATATATATATATATATATATATATATATATATATATATATATATATATATATATATATATATATATATATATATATATATATATATATATATATATATATATATATATATATATAATCAGTCTAACAGTGTGGCAAGTAAAGACAAGTTATTTGTCTGGTTAACATTTCTATAAAATATTTGTCTCAAGATAAATGTACTTGAGAAGCAACACCGTTTGAGATAATTAGCATATCTTTAATAAAAGTGTATTGTTCGTACTGCACTGACATTTTTTTTTTTTTTTTTTTTTTCATTTGTTTTAGGTTCAAACAAGTTAAGAAAGTAAACAAATCTGACAGTGCAGTACAGACAAAATACACTTATTTAAGTATAAGTATTTAATTTATCTTGTTAACCCTTTAATCCCTGAAGGCATTTTTAGAGTTGTTTTTTTCTGAGACTCCAAAACTATAGCAAGTAAAGTCAAAAGGTAGGTAATTTTCTGTAGGACAGAAAACTTTTTGAATTTTTAGAAAGAAAAAAAAAATCATTAAATTTCATTATTACATTTTCATTACATTACAAACTACTGATAAAAGACAAAAAAATGAAGTGTGCTCAAGGGAAATTTTACATATCTTTCTTATTTGACATGCAATAACTAATGGAAATAATACCGTAACATTTTCCACAATCTATGCATGTTTCATGAAGTTATGAGCAAAAAACGTCACATGAAAGCTACATTTGATTTTACTTAGCTACATGTGCATCTGTGGGGTTTTATGTGTGTTAGAACTCCATGAGAAATATCTTTAGATCTAAGTCACAGATTATGGTAAGTTTGGGCTCTTTTTAATGGAGAGAATCAAATATGGGACATAAATGCCGCACCTGTATGGGTGTTTCACATACAAAAACTTGCTCAAGTTTAGACAAAGCCCAAAACAATTGTGCTTGTTGTATTCTACTCCGTGAGACCTTTCAAATGACATGTGACACTTTACTATCTGAGCCGTATGATGTTTTTGAAATATTACAGTTGTAAAAAACAAAATTTCATATATTATGCATTTTTTTATTATTATTTATCAGCAAATAACTCAGCACTACTTAGTATCAAATTGCTACATGCATTGTAAAGTTCAGACTCTAAGCTTTCAAATTTTGTGTTGATCAAGGCAGCAGTTTTGAAAAATATGATTTTTAATTTTTCATAGCCAAGTGGTGCCGGCTGGCGGTACACTTCGGTTTAGAGGGATGACTCCGCATTTGTTAAGAGTTGATCAAAATGGTTAGATGCATTAAAAAGCTGAGTTTCTAAGCTGCAGAATGATACATATTTTGTGTTATTCCTGTCAGTTGATTATTAATTTTTTCACACGCTCATAAGTACATGTATTTTCTAGAAAGAAGGAAAGTCTTAAAGACTCTTTTGATACAAGAATTTTGAATATGTATGATGGCTGACCATCATAACCTGTTAAGAACATGTTCAGTCTATTTTGTTAACAATTTCAGGAACATAAAGGTGTATCTGTCTTACCTAATGCCTATATTAAAGCATCATTTTTTGTAAATATGCAATATAAACTGAATATTCTGACAAATAAAACTGGATTGACAACCATAAAGAAACACACAACGACAACAACAACAACAACAACAACACATTATAGGCCTTCAGACTTTAATCACTGGCATCTAGCATTCATTATTAACCAGACTATTAAATATGCATAGTTTGTCAAATTATTTATGAGGTTGATAACTCAGTGGCAACTGTTGCAATCTGTGATTTAACTGCAAATCTGTTTCAGCAAAACACTTTTTCTTTATGTACATTTTACCCTTTTGAATACCTCGCCGAACTTGACAGACTAGGTAAACACAATTACAGGGGTGGAGGTGACAGAGGGAACCACAAACATGTTCGCATGGTAAATCTAGCTAATCTGACATGCACATTCCAGCCACTGCAATTAATTCTGATTTACATAAAGGGGAAGGCAGGTACAGTCGAGTTACAGCGGCCAGATTAAAGCTAAAGGATCTCCCCTTCACATGTAAACGGTCTATTCTATTCAGCAAACCCTTCCCCTTTTCCAGAGAAGCATTCCAGGACATTCCTTCTGTAATTTGTCAGTTGTTGCCTAGCAACAAGACCTAAGGGTTAAAGAGGGTGGAACTGTTCTCTCCGCTAAATGCCAAGTTTATAGTCTGCCTCAGTTTTAAAGGCCCGTTCACACCAAGGAGGATAACGATAAAAATTTAATTTTAAAAATCGTTTAAAAATTTAAAAGAATAGCAGAGTACACACCACAACTATAACGATAACAACACAGAGTAACAATATCGTTGGAATAACTTTTTTTTTCTAGCTGATGAACGATAAAAACATTGACAGCCAATCAGAATTCATCCTGCTTTAAAGCACTTGAGCATTTAAAGCAGCATACAGCAAAACTGCAGTGTGTGTTTATAATAAACAGAACGTTATCACGCCTTGGTGTGGACGCTTATATAGTTATTGCAATATGCCCTATAGAAAGGATCTTAACTCTTGACAATATCACAATGAAAAACATGTAGAGGAGCGTGGGGTAAGATGTGGTAGAGGTTAAAACACGTATCTCCCTTAATCTAAAAAGTATACACAATTTCGTTCAAAAGTTTTTGAAAGAAGTCACTTATGCTCACCAATGCTGCATTCATTTGCAGCCTAAAGAGTGCAATAGTCAGGTTCCAGAAGTAAAATTTCCATTCATTTTCCCCATAGGAAAATAGATTTTGAATGATAAATTTGAAACCTTTAAAGACAGCCCTACTGTGAGCTATGAGGTTGTTAATCAATGGTAAGCCTGCATTATTCCAGCTTATTTTTTAAAATAATCATATTCAACATTAGGAATCCTAGTGAAAAAACTACATTACCCATGATGCTGTGTGTTGAAAAAAGCAACACAGGCCAAAACATCTCTTTAGCCCTACACACTCCTATTAAGCACTGGTGAATTATGTTTTTGAGATATATAATCAACATTTTGTACATGAGAAGTTTAAGGGTGCGTTCACACTTGTAGTTCGGTTCATTTGGTTCATTTGGTCCGGACCAAAGGAGAAAAAAAAAAAACATTTAGTCCTGGTCCGATTAGCGTTTAGATTGGCAATTTTATCACCGAACAAAAAGATACCAAACCTTAAGGCATAGGGATACATTCACAATACATTTTATGACGTATTGCCTATTTTGAGTCGGAACCTACAGAACATCCAAAACAATGCTGTGTGCTGAGGCATATGCACTCGTTTTGTGTGCGTAGCGGTGCGTAGCCTGCATGTGGTGGTATTTTGGCCAGCTGTGAACTCGTGAAGAGCTTATAAAATGTGTAAAGTAGTCAAAACAGCGGCGGGAATCCATTCGTCACACACAAACGATCTGCTGCGCGGAGACACGTCTGATGCCTGTGATGAGCAAACTCGCGTCTATGACGAGAAAAACCGACATGCGTGAGGATTCTGTCCTTTTTAGGGTCTCGTCTTCCTGTTTTTGGTTCTTTTAAATGTTTTTGGTCCATGTTGCGTTCATATATCATTCGAACCGCACCAGAGTTCGTTTGGAAGCGGACCGAGACCCATCTTTTCAGCGGTCTCGGTCCGCTTGTTTGGTGCGCACCAGGGTTCGGACGTCAGCATTCACACATGTTCAAATGAACCGCACTAACCGAGCAATCGCTCCAGGGTTCATTTTAATCTAACCAAACATGACAAGTGTGAACGCACCCTAATATTTCTCCATTGTTTTTAATTTGATTATGCTGTTCGCAATGCTCCATGGGATTGTAGTTCTTTCCCTCACTTTCTTTTTCTTTCTTTCTTTCTCTTTCTGTCTTTCTTTCTTTCTTTCTCTTTCTCTTTCTTTCTCTCTCTCTTTCTTTCTTTCTTTCTTTCTTTCTTTCTTTCTTTCTTTCTTTCTTTCTTTCTTTCTTTCTTTTTTAACGCCATACCAGCTTTAAAGGCTATATTCATGGCGAGAATAAAGAATAATTAAATCAAAGGAAGATTAAAAAAGATGTTTCAAATTTATTTCCTCTAAAAATCTTAAAACCATGCTTTGGCTCCTTTCCCTCACTAAAGCCGTTAAGTACACAGTCTTGTACCTTTATCATTTTGCCCAATTTTCAAAAACTTGTTTGCTTCAAATCAAAGTTTGTAATCTTATGATTCACCAGCTGTTTGGCTTGGTTCATGGCTTATAATTTTTAACGAAGTCTATGGGAAAAATTTATGGAAAAATACTTCCGGAACCAGCACTGCTGAAAAAGGGGGTGGGCACTGTTGAACTCTATTTAATTACAAACTACTCACTTATGTTAATATATTTACATGAGATAGTTTAATGTTATAGAAATGTTTAAGTTTTCCTAATTATTCACCTTACATGACATGATCGATTTTTTATAAAGTCTATGTTACAGACATCTTGCAATATAATTTGTCATATTAGTTGTTTCTCAAACTTTGTTCTTGACAAGAGACAACTTAAGTGGCACAGCTTAGCTTAGTTCACACCTACGCATTTCTGTATTATGATAAGACACACTTTCCAACCATGACGTGTTTGGCATGTTTTCTAAGTAGCTAAACAAGTCTGAACCTGCACAATAGAAGTTAACAAGTTCAACCTTTGGTACATCCCACCTCAAACACCAAAATATTGCATAGCAGTGATAGAAAAGATGCTCTTGCTTAGACTGACTAACTTGATGTGTGGTCATCACCACCAAGAAAATTATGAACACCATTGCACCCTCACACTTGCCAATTAACCCTGAACTGCTCCTGCGCTTCTTGGAATACATGGCGCTTAAATACAACAAACTCAAGTGAACTAAAGAAGAGAGAGCTGTGCTTGTAAATGTCACTGCCTGATGCTAAAGTGTTGTATGTGGTTGCCAGGGCATTGTTATGTGGTTACTAGGGTGTTCCGAATGGTTCATGTTCTAGGATAATCATTAGATGTGGCTCAGATCCTTCCTTCAATGTAAATTCAATGTAAGTTTAACTGGAGGGTCATGACAATACAATGCTAAATGAAAGTAACAGAATGCAATTAATCTTACCAAACAATTATGCATCGTTTGGATGTAAAAAATAAATATACAAAGTTTAAAAGGGAAGATAAATGCTTCCCATATATCTTTTCTTGTAGATGTCAAAGGCTATGCTTCCAATCAAATCAAACGCTATTGTATGTTGGTGCAAATTCACCTGACATTTGGTAGAAGCAAGCCAAATTAGGCAGATGTGAACATGAAAAGATTGCGTGAGTACACTAAATACAGGTAGAGATTTTATTGCACGATTAATCAATTAAAAAGTGGTCACACTTGCGCATGAGAACAAGTTTTTAATTGCTTAATTACTTAATGGTTTTGTTTATCATGCTGTTGGCATGACAATATAAGTTGATTGTTTAGGAACTGGTTTTCCTTTGTGCCACTCTTCATCCAGCATGAGCTGCAGAGTCGCACACAGTGCAGCAGGAATCACAGTTCACTGATCATGTAACTAGAAAAGGCGAGATGACTGACAAGACCATGGCAGAGGATTCTTTGCACAACAGAGTCTAAAGGGGGTCGAACACCGAACGCGTAGCTCGGTGCCGCGCCACATCTTTAAAATTCGAACGCATTGTTTCTATGAGAGTACGCACACCGGCGGCGACATTCGGCGCCTGTCCGCGGCGCCCAGCAACGACTCAGGAAGTTGTTTAAAATCCTGCCGCGCCACAGAGCGCCATGTACATTGTTTTACATTAAATGTATATTATATTTATCTCAAATCATCGTTAATGTACATACTGACTTCACCCTGTGCTGCAAGATACATTAGTTTCACATTCTAAAGTTTAACAGCTTGAATAAAGTCTAAAAATGTATGATAAACATAGCATTTTCTTTCCTTTTGCTTTGTTGTGCCATTTTTCCATGTACACTAACCTCAGTGCGAAATATTAAAGCATATGCATGTAACGTTTCCCTGTTGACGTAAAACACTCCCATTGTGCAGCTCTTCTATCAGGAGTCGAGTCAAAATTGAGCTTGCGCGTATATAATGTGCGCGGCTGGTTTGCGATACCTGAGTTGTCAGAGACGCGACGCTGCGCGGCGCCGAGCTTCGCGCCCGGTGTGCGACCCCCTTAAGCGTTTGATAAATGTCTTGTCTTATCTTATAGAATGCATACTCAGCACCGCCACTCCCTATGCACAGAGTATGTGTGATCGTGAATTTGAAAGCGAAAGTAAAACGCGAGCTCCCTGATGTGTGCAAATTAGACTTGCACTGGCTTCCAGTTGCATTTAGAATTGATTTTAAAGTACTGCTACTTGTTTATAAATCACTAAATGGCCTAGGACCTCAATACATTGCATATATATTCATAGAATATAAACCTAACAGATCACTCAGATCATCAGGATCAAGTCATTTAGAAATACCAAGGGTTCACTCAAAGCAGGGAGAGTCTGCTTTTAGCTGTTATGCCAGCCACAGCTGGATCCAGCTTCTAGAAGAGATCAGGTGTGCTCCAACAGTAGCCACATTCAAATCCAGACTCAAAACACATCTTTTTACCTATGCATTTGCTGATTGAGCACTGTGCTATGTCCGAACTGTTTATACTTTATTTTATACACACTATTTTTTTATTCTTTCAACTCTTTTTCTTATTTTTTATTTATTTCATTTTTAATGCATTTTATATATTTTATGTATCTCTTTTATTTTCTGACTTTTAATGCATTTTATATCTTGCTGTCTGGTTGAAAGAGCTGGGAGACTTAGGAAGTAAGTTTCTTCTTTTTTTGTTATCCCTGGATGCAGCTCTGCATAAAGTTAGTCCAGGAAGATTTGTCTGTAAGGGTAATGTTTAAACGCACAGCTACCTGACAAATACAAAAAGTTATCCCTCTGCGTGAGGAAGATTCATTTAGATCCGCTCTGATGCATAGATCCGTTTAGATCCGCTCTGACGGACAACAAAAATTTCCTAACTCTTACATCTAGATAGTTTTTACTGTTATATCAATTTCTTATGTGTTCCATTATTATTATGTATTTGGTTCTTCTTTATTTAAAGCACTTTGAATTACCATTGTGTATGAAATGTGCTATACAAATAAAATTGCCTTGCCTACATACAATAGCCTGTCTCTCAAAATCAAACCTATCTTAGGCTGGGCTGTGTAGTTGTAACCACCTCTTAGCTCTGTGTTTGCACTTTGAATATTGAGAGAGTACTAGATTATGGTTGCACTTATTGTTTGCACTTAATAAGTCTAAGAAAAAAAACTGTTATTTATTTTTGTTATTTATACTGTTTGTGGAAAGGAGTTCAATTTGGAGGTCACACACACAGCCTTAATCTGAAGTTATGGAAGCTCATAATTCATGTACAGTAAGGTCTGAAGAAACTCATGTGAACTCTTACAGGAGAGAAGCCAGTCAGTTGAGTTTGAGGCAAAACCTTTTACAGTGCTTGTATATTGTTGTCTTTCAATGCATATGATAATTCATACTTGGAAAGTAGAATTGATAGAAGATGATTAGTTAAAACATTTCAAATGCACCTGCAGACTGTTTTTCCAGTCAAAAATTTTGTCATTGAGGATTTCTTAAAAATACTGTGCAAAAATCTTTTCTCGTGGACCCTCTCATATCTCGTCTCATCTGAGCTAAGTGTCTTGTCACACCATTAATCATCAATCAAATTTTTTATGAAATATTGCAGCATTTATTATAAATTATTTATCTGTTCACATTATTTTGTTTTTTATTCACATGCCCTCATAATCTTTTATCAAAATAACCTCCTCTGCTTCTTGCAGCACCATCTCGGGCCTCATTTATAAAGTGTGCGTATGCACAGATTTGATCTTAGAGTGTGCGTATGATTAAATCCACACCAACGCTCATATTTATAAAAACGATCTTTGATGTGGAAAAGTGCTTAGCGACACGTCAGGGTCTGAGTAGACGTATGCTCTTTTCCTAGTCAGATTACTGCAGGTTTTTGGAAATCTAAGCTATTCTTGCAACCCACCAAGGTTTCGGACGATGTCTGTGATCTTTTATATGTAAATTACATTAATTGGGTGTTGTTTAAAACGCAGAGAACTGAAACTATTCAGCTGAGAACAAGTTCAAGATCATTTGTGATTTACGCTCGTTTTCTGTGCGTACATTCATTCTATGAATCACATGAATGCACATCGAAGAAATGATCGTAAGATCAAATTTAGGACGGTTTCTGTGCAACATTTTATAAATGAGGCCCCTCTTCTCTTCAACTATAACTTGTTTACTGGCGGGAGGGCGGAACAACCTGTCAATCACATGACATCACAGCAATAGCAAACCACAACCATCCAATCAATTCCCAATGGACAAAATCAAGTCCCGCCCTACATTTTTTCTTGTACGAGAAGCTGTTTCACTTGGATAAATGTCACAATAGCAAAGAACAGACGATCACAGCTTTTGTTTCATGCTGACGTTAAACTCAGCTTCGAAATTTATTAACTTTAAGGTTTGGGGTTTGTTAAAATCCCTTGTGATGCCTGTCCTAGTAATCACTACCAATAAAAGGAATTACAGTGTACGTAAACCGCATACAACCGGCAAAACTAGGACTTCGCACACATTCATTATGGAATCTCTTAAATCCCACAGCTACATGCATCTTAATTAGAGTCAAGGTCCTTATTAATTATATCTTTGCATTCAATTATTGCCCTCCAGTCATTACAGCTGTGTCATTACAGAAGGTTCATGCAGTCAGTGATGACGGGGTTCTGTAGCAAAGGCCTGCTATCAGTTTGTCTGTCCCTTCAAAACTCACCAAGCAACAACAGTGTCCATGCAGTTACTATCATAACATTTCCAAACATTTCATCCACTGTCCCATTAGTTGTGCACATTTATTTATAATGCTACTGTAAACTAAATGTTACTGTTTACTTCATAGTCATTGTCTGTCTAGTGGCAATATTTTTTAGGTCTGACAAGTTTTATTAGACAAATGAGTGAACAAAACAAACTGAAGAAGGGACCAGAACTAGAGACCAGAACATGGGATGGCAAACACTAAAATAGATATATATTTTTGCAACCTAATGCTTTTAATTACCCAACTTTAAAAGAAAAATGTACGATTTTTAGCTTGCACTCAATTTTCTAATGGACCGTTTACATATCAGACAGTTTTTTAATACACTCAAAGTATATGCATATTTTCATACCCCAAACGTACATATAAACGATAAGAATTGGACTGATAATAGAAATGAATGACAAAGACATCAACTGTTTTGGCACTGATCCATCGTGTTTAAGTCTGTGTAATTTAATACGAACCTACCTGGTCGGGTTTATAGATTTACATACACGCAGGTGCACATCAAGTACATGTTTTGCAGTGTTAGAAAGATCAATGACGTTAATGAATGAATTAATGTGCTGGCATTATTAAAAAGCATTGTATTTGGCTGTGGCTGTAACAAAGGCATTAATATAAGCATTTTGTCAAGCATGTCTTGGTTAATTGAACAGTAGCCTTCTCTTCAACCTCTTGTTTGCATTTTCGCTCTCTTTCTCTCTTCACTTGAGTCTCAGTCTGCAAGTATTTGCCAGTAAAATTAAATGGTAAAAATAGCTGTTGTGCTGGTATCAAACGCATCTCTTTGTTAACTGAAGCAGGTCAGGGACACACAGCTCTGACCTCCTCTCTTGCCTTCTATTTTTCATTGCTACCAAATACAAATACTAATATTATATATATTATATATATATATATATATATATATATATATATATATATAAAATGAATTTAAAGAACCCATGAAATCACTAGAGAATCTTGTTTTCTGTCCTTTGTCGATGCATTTCCCATTAAAAACATTGATTTGGTCAATTTTTAGGAGTACACTATAAAATAAGGATGGTCTCCAAGCTAACAGACAAGGACTAAAAGCAACAAAACTCAAATGTGGATTTCATAGTGTCCTTAAAAACCAACTAAATGCCCACATGAATGACTAAATGATTGACAATGATTCTTGAGTGAGTAAATGTAATTTTGGCACAAGGAAAAGTGCAGGCTGTTCTATCTCACTCTATTCAATCTGCAAATGTGCATAGACAAATGGAGGCCAGATCTATGCTTTGTTGAATCAATCTTTATTTCTTTTACAGTTGCATTTCTATGTGTGTGTATTTGTTTGTGTGTGTGTGTGTGTCCACAAAGTAAATGATCAACATGAATTGTTAACATATCGCTGCATCAGCAATGGCCCTGGCTGGCCCTTACAGAGAACTATAAATCTATCAACAGAGCGAATATGGTCTTTTGCTTGGTAAACATAAAATCTACCAAAATGAAAATTGCAATAGCAATTGTTTGCTAAAAATTGGTATCATGCCAATATACTTTACAAAATGGCATGAGATGGTAGATTTGACGTTAAAAGCTTTCGTATGCAGTGATGAAATATGAGAAAATTTGTAAAAAAAAAACCCCAAACAAATTCACAACAGTACTCAACATTAGTGACTGCAAAGATAAAGAGCCGTGGAAGAGAGATGTCTCTCCAAGTGTGATAAAATATGCTAATCAATTCCATAAATTTAGAATTTGTTGGAGACCATGTGGAGGCAGGAAACATGGGAACGAGGCGTTATCTCCGCAGACAAGCCAAGCAGGCCATTTGTACAGAACTCATTGTGCTAAAACACACAGATGACAATTTCAGTGTATTAATTGTGGTGTAATGTTATAATATAGCAGTCCCTACTGAGATCTGAGCTTAAATATCAAAGATTATTCTCAAAAGCGGTGAGATCCTTACTGATCATCATGGAACAATTTAGAAAGTTTTACTTTGATACAGGTAGATTTTATCTAAAATGATTTGCTGAAAATACACATACAACAGATGGAGAAAATCCACAGCAGAATTTCCAGGTTTTCTTTTTTTCCAGACAGATGTGTGCAGGGGGTGGGGTATCTTGATTCATTAATTACCTTTAAGCTAATTGCCAAGTCCACATGTAATTGAATCATATTTGATTGGTCTAAATCCTCTGCGTCTAACTTATTTAGTTTCACCTGTGTTAGTCAAAGCAGTTCGTTTCACAGTAGTGGCTGGTGTTTGTTGTGTGGCTGAAGTAAGTTTGATGCTTTTTAGCTGATTTAAGTAAGAAATGTTAATTGTTGTAAAATGTGACAACTAGCCCCGGTTTCTGCCACAATATACTGTCGCTGTCTTAGAAAGTAGCCACTGTAATATAGTAATTGCGGATGATGAGTTTTTAACAGCCCATTAATGATCTGAGTGGGAGGTGATGTGTTCAGGATAATGCTGCCAAATGCCAGTATAATGGCAGTTTGACATTCAAGGCAACACGGCCTGAATATTGTATTTCATATCTAAATGTTCATATAGGGAAGTTGTCACCAAGAGCTATACTCAATGACACCAAGTTAAGAGCATATTAAGTTCAATTCAATTCTCTAGCAGCAGTTTCATATGCAATGGAAATAATGGTGTAATTGTGCAATAACTTTGCAGCTAAAACTTTAAGGTAAATGCCTATACATAAACAAGCTATCCCAGTAAATATTCATTGGCGTATAAACTGTGACAAACATATATCTAATGAGAAAACTTAACTATTTCTGCATGAATTTGCAGTTCATATGATGTAATTTGTACAAAAATATGGGTCCACCCCTAATGTTAACCGTCAGATTGTACTGAAACATAGGAATGAAGTTGTACAAAAATTCATAGGAATTAGCCACCAATTGGCCAGAACGTAAAATAGTTAAGTTTTGTCATGGGTGTATGCTGGATGTGACAACTAGCCCCTGCAGTACAACACAAACTGTCACTAGTAATTTCTTCAACCCACCACTAGAAACCAAATATGCTTCTCTGTATTTCTTCCTCATACACACGCAAATGAAACGAAAGAGCCATGTACTCGTGTTTGCAACACTGCTAGCGTTCAAAATGAAAGCAGCTGTCAGGTAACAGAACATGAATAGTTGCAGTCATTGAAAATGTACAGACTCAAATTTCTCTAGGGGAGGGCAAAGAGTCTTACCTTGACACTGGAAGCCTTGCTTGCCGAAACCCCTGCAAAAGAGGAGAGACTGTGTAAGAGATTACAGCACAGAAACCAAATCTGGACGCATTCCTATGCGCGCAGCAGCAAGACGCGCAGGCGCGCGCCATATTCCGCAAAATCGCCAAATCCATCTCTAGGATGATGATGATGGCTTATCATAGCGCGAGGAATTTCATTCTCGTGATATACACTTTAACATTTACCCTTACTAAATGAAGAGAAGAGCCTAAATAACTGTGCTCTAACTGACCCAAATGCGTAAACATACAAGTGCACTGACATATAAATATCTTGTAGAGCTGCAGCATTGCGTTGGACTCGCAGCGCGAAGCGCTTGTCTTTTCCGTCTGCGCTCAAGCGTCTTTGTTCAGTGTTGACACCACTGCGGATGTCTGAGAGCGTTCAAACGCTTTGGTGTTTTTCCTTTCACGAGCATCAAGTGAGTCACCTGTGCCCTTCGCAGCCGTGTATATACAACAACACCTCTACGTCCTCTAACATACTCACCAGATGAAGTCGGTGCAGTGGCTGCAGAAGGTCGGTTGCTTGAAGAAGCGCGCGATGAACTTGTGGTTCTTCACTTCGTGCACGTTCTTCTGCCTCAGCGCGCCTTGCCTGGCGAAGCCTCGCGCGCCCCCCTCGCCCTCGGCAACCGTTGGGTCGGCCATGATGGGGACGGAATGGATGTAGTGGGTAGAAATCTTCTCGACTTGTAGCCTGCGCCGTTGTACGGGGTCTTGCTCTGCTTGCGCTTCGCTTCCCGGTTGGTCGGCACGCGCGCGCACACACACACACGCCTGCCTCTCCCCAGCTGACTGTTGTGGTGGAGCGCGCGGGCAGCGGTGCTTCAGTGATACTGTAACCACGCCCCCTTCGTTTTGAATGACTATTGCGGTCGACATAAACATTTTGGTCGTGCATCCTGATTGAGCAACCCGTTTAAAATCCTTTCTGATGAAATTGTCATTAATTGTGAGTGATCGAGCGCCTGATGCACAGCTCACTTGTTGATTTGGCGCACTGCAAACATTTATCATGGTAACGTAGCTTTCTGTCAAGATGCTTAAATAATATTAATAACATTAATATTTGTAGCTACTGCACTGGAATTGTTGTACGTGGTTATTGTCCATCACTGTCATCAATAATGACACAAGGTTTCTAGAAAGCTTTGTACACACACTGAAGAAGTTTTCAGAAATGACTAGTTCTATATAAAAATTGATAATATGCAATACTTTTTTATAATAATACAATATAATACAATAATACAATATTTTTTTAGGCTAAAATTGCTATACTGACGATTTTTTTAAAGTAAAAATATGAATTGCCTTTATTGCGAAAAGGACATTCCCAGGACGTGTGGATTTCTTATTTTTGTTATCAATTATTACACTCACTGGTGTGTTTTTATGCTGCATTATTTAATGTCCATTGCATTATGTTAGTGCAATCGTGTGGGTAACCCTGTGTAATTGTGCTGGAGAGGCATAACTTGAATTTTCATTTAGGTATTTTTCATCTGCCAGTTCTTTACATTGAATTTTTATCCAGTATACAGTAGAAACCACTGTAGTATTTTGGCAGAAACCTTTTACTAAACGTTTTAATCATTCCCAAGGTCATGGGTTCGATTCCCAGCGAACGCATGCACTGATAAAGTGTATACCTTTGGATGCAAGCTTCTGCTAAATGCATTCATGTAAATGTGCTTTGAAAATCTACTGCTTATCCCCAAAGTGTGTAAATTAATGTCAAGTACAAGAAGCACTGTATAATATGACTACTGGATTGAGCTGTAACACTATTAGAAAACATGGACACTTTAAATGTTGTGGATGAATTTATTGCAATCAAATTTACTTGTAGGTCTAGACAAAGACAGTTGCACTACTCCACCGTTACCGTTCAGTTCATTTTAATTTGAAATGGTTATTCAAAACCACACACAAAACCACCACAGAGTGTGAATGCATGTTAGTCACTTTTGCAGTTACACCAGATGTTGGCTTATAGACAGTCCCATTTCGTGCAATCTTTGTGGGTTCAACAGAAGTACATGTGAAAGTAATGTTACAACCCTCACAGTCTGGTCAACCATGACATTTATATTTGAACTTTTCATTTTTTATTTTTTTTTTTCAGTTTGGAAAAACGTGTGAATGTTTTATGTTCAATTTAACATGAGAATCACCTGCTGATTCAGACTGTCATTTATGAACATTCATTAACACAATAATTCCAGTTAAACACAATTCAAGATTTAAATGGAATACGTGGAATACTCAAGAAACTTCAGTGTAAACATTTTAGGAACTTTTTGCAGGAGCTTAAGGATAGCATTGTGCATAAAGTTTCAGCTTTAAGGTTCTGAAGTCATGATGCAATCTTAGGAAACCTCATAAGTTATTCAAGGACTAGCCTTGTTTGAAGGGACTCTCCAAATGTTTCACTGTGGCAGTATGAGAAGCCCCAAAGGGCATATCAATACATTTTCTATTTACTGTGTTATGTGTGTGAGAACCAGTCTCTGAGAACTTTTGGCACTGAAACTAGTAATATCTGTTTACATTAACACAAGTAGCTGTGTGCCTGTGTATGCAAATCACCTCATAATATGTGCAGAAGGAGTGGTAACTCATCTAGTTTCTGTGGAAGACTATTTTCATGCCTGAGAACTTTTGTTCTTCATTTGTTTTTAAAATGATGACTGTTGTTTTTCAGACCAAGTACTTTTATTGTCACTTAAATAGACACTTTCTGAAGGAGTACCACTTCTATTTGTTAGCATTGATGCAAATTGTGGTTGAAGCCTATAGTCTGAACTGATTCAATCCCTAAAGGTGACTCATGAATAAGAGTTCAGTGGCCTTGAGCACACTTAACCTCAGGTACCATCAATGGGACTGTTATTGCACTAATTGTTCAAGAGCAAAGCATAAAATGACTGAATGAGGAACAGTTGAGACCTCCCACTTGTTCTAGTTCCCTTTTTCATTTACATTAAATTTACCATTTGAATTTATAAGAGATTAATCCTTAAAAGGAGGCAAATTCCATCCAGAAGTTGACCCACAGAGAGATATAGTTAATGTCTGAAAATTAATTTACGTATATAGGTGACCAGGGCTAGTTGTCACACTAGGAAGTGCTTTGAAGCAGAGATATAATTACACACCAAAAAATATATATTGGCATGACATTAAACTGTTATTCACCCAAAAATGAAAATTCTGTCAGTAATTGTTCACCCTCATGTCGTTCCACACCCATAAGACTTTCGTTCATCTTCGGAACACAAATTAAGATATTTTTGATGAAATCTGATGGCTCAGTGAGGCCTGCATTGCTAGCAGTATAATTAACACTTTCAGATGCTCAGAAAGCTACTAAATATGTATTTAAAACCGTTCATGTAACTACAGTGGTTCAACCTTAATGTTATGAAGCGACGAGAATACTTTTTGTGCACCAAAAAAACAAAATAACGACTTTATTCAACAATATCTAGTGATGGGTGATTTCAAAACACTGCTTCAAAGCTTTAGAAATCTTTTGTTTCCAATCAGTGGTTCGGAGCGTATATTAAACTGCCAAAGTCACGCCCCCAGTGGTGAACCATTGAAATTTTGAAACATTATGACGTAACGAAGCCTCGTTTACTGAAATCACGTGACTTTGGCAGTTTGATACACACTCCGAACCACTGATTTGAAACAAAAGATTCGTAAAGCTTCGAAGCTTCATGAAGCAGTGTTTTGAAATTGCACATCACTAGATATTGCTGAATAAAGTCGTTACTTTGTTTTTTTGGCGAACAAAAAGTATTCTCGGCGCTTGAACCATTGTAGTCACATGAACTGTTTTAAATATGTCTTTAGTAGCTTTCTGGGCATCTGAAAGTGTTAATGATCTTGCTGGCAATAAAGGCCTCACTGAGTCATCAGATTCAAAAATATTTTAATTTGTGTTCTGAAGATTAACAAAGGTTTTACGGGTGTGGAACGACATGAGGGTGAGTAATTAATGACAGAATTTTCATTTTTTGGGTGAACTAACCCTGTAACTTTTTTGCTCACCAGCCTCCGTGGCTAGCTGGTTTTCCAAAGTTACTAGCCACTCAGCATTTTCACCGGCCACACTTTTGAAATCAGTACCACTGTAAAAAGTAATATATCTACTCATTAAAATTTTGGCAACAGATTACAAGCAATATTATTAATTAAATTCAACAAATAAGAATTGAGGAAGAATTAATCAAATGAATGAAAAGTCAACCATTTAAAATTAGTAAAATTTAAACATCTGAATAACATACAGACATCAAAGATGAATTAAGAACTCTTGTTTTTATTGCCAACATTGAAGACACTTGATGATAACAAGCAGAATCACTGAAGGAAGAGAAAAACAAGAACTATAACTGACTTCAGCCACAGCCTCAGAGGAAATCAACTGAAGATAAAAGACATTAAATCTCTCAAGATCTCAGCAAAGCAGCATTAAACAACTCAACAAACATAGCATTACCAGCTTTACTTTTTACTAACCAGATTGACTTTTTTTCTGTTTTAATGAAAATAATACTTTCATTTGAAGTCACAACGATGGAGATCAGCGGTGACTTTAGTTGCTTTTTTAACATTAGTTTTCTCTGGCTGCCGTAACTGTTTATAAAGCACATTTGTTATGGCAAAGAAAGCCAAAAAAAAAAAAAAGTGAGCGGGTGATGTTGGCTGTTTGTTAATGATGACATAATCATCATGTAGACAATCACTGGGTCACTTTAAGACCTGACACACAGTCTGTGCATTTTCTTTCTCAACTGTTCACGTTCACTCAAAGTCTATAGAATAAACCAAGACGTGTCACTCGTATTGTTTTGAATGGGAGAAAGTGTAACGCGCAATATGGCGGAATAAGTCCCGCCTTCTAAATAAGAGCCAATCGCCGACTGGTAAAATCATCGCGTCACTGCAGCAGCCGTTTGAAGCACCGGTTTCTATAGAAACAGTCAGACGCGCGCCTCTGAAACATGGCAGAAAAGACGCGCATTTAGATTAGCTTGATCCAGCCTAAAAAATACGTTTTTTTGTCATGATTCGAGCGTTTGGATAAAACATTTATAAGACAGCCGTTGTCAGATTTCATTGGCGATTTCAAATATTTAATGTAATCATAAGGTTGGCGAACAGTTTTGGAGAATCTGATGTTTCCCCATTCAAAGAGATAGGAGCTGCATGATGCCCAGGATGCCCGAGAGGCGTTTCAAAGATGGCCGCCGAGGGAAATGACTTGTCTTAAAGGGATTTTGGTTCACTTAAAGGGATAGTTCACCAAAAAATGAAAATTCTCTCATGATTTATTCACCCTCAAGCCATCCTAGGTGACTATCTTCTTTTAGACAAACACAATCTGAGATATATTTTAAAAAATCCTGGCTCTTCCAAGCTTTATAAAGGTAGTGAATGGGGTGTGTGATTTTGAACCCCCCCAAAAAGTGCATCTATCATCTATCATAAAATAATCCAGATCCAGGGGGTTAATAAAGGCCTTCTGAAGCGAAGCGATGGGTTTTTGTAAGAAAAATATCCATATTTAAAACTTTATTAACTATAATAACTAGCTTCCGGTAGACTGGTGTAATTATGTCTTGATTCAGTTGATGACCAATGATCTCACTGCACTAGAGCTCATAAATCAGGTTACTAATAAACACAATAGATCTCATCAATGAGGCACTTCTCATCAGACAGGTTGGATGATGTGATTATTGTTAAATGCTATCTGACTCTGAGATACTCTGATTTTGATGGCAGAGCCTATCTGTAAAGACTCCTGAGCAAATACTTCTGGAGCCAAAGAATAAAATTCTCACGCATTATGTTCACTAATTAGCTTGATGATGAACCCACTAAGGATCACTGGTGAGTTTAATGATAAGGACACTGACTGTGATTACATTATTTAAACATGCAATATTTAGTCAAAGGTTACAGTTTATTCTTTGACAACAATTTATACGACCCTGACCAGTAATCACTGTACCAAAACCTTTTCTTTGAATCACTTGAATTGGCAACAAAAGCATTTGATACAGTCATCCACCATCTGCTGAGCTCCACGCAGGTACAATATGAAGATCTTGTGATTTCTGTACTTCCATATCATTGGACAAATGTGCCCTGGTTTGGGTTTCATTGTGAGAATAAGCAGATTTTATTGTGAGACCATTTGAGAAATGGTGTAATAACAGGTGAAAAAACCCAAACAACACTCTGATCTGGTCTTTCCCACCTCACCAGTATCTTCACTGATTAGATACGAGTTCACAGCTAAAAATTAGTTCCTTCAAATTGTAAACCCCATCTTAAATGAAAAATCATAAAATATCCAACAGGTGGCGCTAAAACCATAAAATACAATTTAAAAGCTGTCATTTTTAGTAGCAAATCATGAGATTTACTGAAAAAGAGATCTGAATCTGATTGCTTAAAAAAAGAAATCTTAAAAAAAAAAGCCACATTTTCCTCTTAAAAGCAATGACTACAACTTGGTTTCAGTACTTTTTATGGCATGTTACTTGAATGAATGGTTTTTATTGATTATTTCAACACATATATTACAGAAACATTGTAAAGGAATTACTCATCCATAACCTATAGACATTAGACCTTAGACATGTTATTTAGCAGCTTTAAATTAAAAAATATTTATCAATATAAAACATTTATTTAAAAATATAATTTTTACAGCATGGCCAGAAAAGTTAGGACATTTTGTAAAATGCAATAAAGTTCTGTGATTCTCTTGAACCGCTATTTAACTGATAAAGGTACAAAGAAAAGATTTCCAATGTTTTCACTGACCAACGTATTTTGTAAATATGAACACATTTTGATTTTGATGGCTGCAACACACTCCAAAAAAAGTTGGGACAAGGGCAAAATAAAAGTGAAAAGATTACAGAATATCCAAGTTAAACTGTTCTGAAACAGTCCATAATGAGCAGATGAATTGGTAATAAGGTGAGGGTAACATTATTGGGTATAAAAGGAGCATCCAAAGCCTCAGTCTTTGCAAGCAAAGATGAGTCATGGCTCATCACTTTGTGCCAAGTTTCATGAGAGAACTGTCAAACAATTCAAAATCACACTTCTCAATGCAAAAATTGCAAAAACATTAGGTTTTTCACCATCTAACATACATAATATTGTGAAAAGATTCAGGGAATTTAGTGAAATCTCAGTCCGTGTGGGGCAAGGCAATAGACCTCCGTTGAATGTGTGTGACCTTCGAAGTCCTCAGTTGGCACTGCATGAGAATTCATCATGCTTCTCTGTTAAAGGATTAGTTCACTTCTGAATGAAAATTTCCTGATAATTTACTCACTCCCATGTCATCCAAGATGTTCATGTCTTTCTTTCTTCAGTCAAAAATAAATTAAGGTTTTTGAGGAAAACATTCCAGGATTCTTCTCCATGTAGTAAATCACACTACAAAGGTCACATGTACCAATCCTGTGTCTACAAAGCAAACCTGCAAAGCCAAACGCCCTTTACAAATAAAAAAGGTAAAATAATGATATTGAACGATTTTGAAGTTGGAGGAGAAAAGTAGATAAACTTTTTCACCCTACTGCGGTACTTTCTGCCTACGTCACGCGTGACCTTTCCAACATAATGCGTGGCGCAGAGCAGAGCAGTGCAAGATGAGCATTTGTGTTTAATAAGTATATAATTTATTTTTATTTATTTATTTTTTTTCATCTGGGATCGTGTAGAGCCCTGTGAAGCTGCATTGAAACTGCAATTTGGACCTTCCACCCAGTGAACCCAAATGAAGTCCACTATATGGAGAAAAATCCTGGAATGTTTTCCTCAAAAACCTCGATCAGACCTCACTAACCGAGTGCTGAACGCAGTTGGACATAGTGGTGTATTAGAGGTAAAAAATGATATAAATACTGTTCGGTTTCTCGCACAAACTGATCGTTTCGTGTCTTAGGACATCAATGTGTCGTCACAAGCCGCAGGGTTTAATTTGGAATTGTCTGTCGTGTTTTTTTTACTTTTATTGATAGAGTTCCCATTGACGTGCATTATTTGACTGACAGACAGCAACGGTTGTTGTTAAAAATCATCATTTGTGTTCTACTGAAGAAATAAAGACACCTACATCTTGGATGTCCTGGGGGTAAGCAGATAAACATAAAATTTTCATTTTTGGGTGAACTATCCCTTTAAATATAAATATCGGGAATACTATGGAAAACCATTGTATTTCTGCATCAAGAAATGCAACTTGAATCTTTGTTACGCAAAGAAAAAGCTATACATCAGTTCTATGCAGAGATGCTGCTGAGTTCTCTGGGCCCCGAGCTCATCTCAGACGGTCCAAAAGACAGTGGAAATGTGTGCTGTGGTCAGTTGAGTCCATGTTTCAGCTTGTTTTGGGGAAAAACAGACATTGAGTTCTCAGGGACCATCCAGACTTTCATCAGCGAAAGGTCCAAAAGCAAACATCTGTCATGTATGGGGTACAGTACATCAGTGCAAACAGCATGGGTGACTTGCATATGTGTGAAGGTACCATACGTATTTTGGGATTGTACAGAGACATACTGCCATCAAGATGACATCTTTCCTTGGAAGCCAGACAATCCCAGGCCTTATTCTGCATGTGCTACAACAGAGTGGCCCTGAAGCCCTATAGAGTGGATGTACTTGACTGGCCTGCCTGCAGTCCAGATCTGACTCTTATTGAAAATATACAGTTCCTCATGAAATGGAGAATCAAACAACGATGACCACAGACTGTTGAGCAGCTGTCTTGTATCAGGCAAGACAGGGCAAACATTCCTATTTGCAAAACTGCAACCATTAGTATCCTCAATTCCCAAATGATTAAAAAGTGTAATTAAAATGAAAGGTGATGTGGCACAGTGGTAAACATGCCTCTGTCCCAACTTTTTGGAATGTGTTGCAGCCATCAAAATCCAAATTTGTTTATGTTTACAAAATACACTTAAGTTGGTCTGGGAAAACTTTTTTTGTGCTGTTGTCAGTTAAATAAAGAAATTAACAAATCGCAGATTATTGATTTAATTGCATTTAATAAAATGTCCCAACTTTTCTGGAAATGGGGTTAGGATAGGTGTTATATCAATAGACCTATATATGGTTTGAGCCAGTAAAGCTATATCTAGAGCAGTTCCTCAGCCAAAGTCTACATACAACATGCTAAAAACGAAAGACCTTCTAAATAAGTCTAAAATATCATTATGTGAATAAAAGGATATCATCAGAAGAAAAAAAGTTCAGTATTTGATTCTATAGCAGTTTATTGTTGCTATATATTTCACTGCAAAAGCTCACATTCAATCTAAAATAAATGACTTACCAAGTAACAGAAAACGGCTGAACTGATAATGGCTGAAATGATACTGGAGATAAACGGTTAGCCATTACAGTACATTAAATAACATTTAGATAACCCTTTCATTGTAACAGCTCACATTACACAAACACGTTCTACTGATAACACATGGCCTGGAATGTTAATATTTGTTATGCTAACTATTATTATTGTTCCTCAAACCACGTGCATTCCAGTGGTGTTAGTACTCTGATCACGTCTTGTGTAATACTCCGGTAACAACGTATGAAGTAAAAGCAGGGCTGTCTGCACTTATATTATCCAAACAACCCGCTAAAGCCTCAGCTGACAGGCATTGTATTTTGTCGCTTTGTAAATTCTTCATTTTAAAGCATTTAGCAGATGCTCTTACAGTATCTATGTTGCCATTTTAATGAATGTGACGTTTTAAACTGCGCAAATGTTATATTAAATTATACAGCAGTGTTATTTTTTAGTTGCCAAGGCATCATTTCTAATTTTCAAAAAAGGGTTAGTTCACACATTTCTGTTATTAATTACTCACTTTCATATCATTCCAAACCCGTTTTTTGATGAAATCTGAGAGGTTTCTGAACCACCCATAGGCAGCAAGGTCATTGCAACTTTCAAGGCCCAGAAAGGTAGTAGACCTTGACTACAGCGGTTTAACCTTAATATTAAGGGACGTGAATACATTTTGTGCGCAAACCCCCCCCCCAAAAATAACAACTTTATCCAACAATTTCTTCTTTCTTGCCAGTCTCCTACTCTGTTTATGCTGACAGTGCAGGTTCTACATCAGAAGCCGGCATTCTGACGTAGAATGTTCTTTTTTTCTTTTTGTCACTTCATAACTTGAACCACTGTCGTCACGTTGACTCTCGGATTTCATCAAAAATATCTTAATTTGTGTTCTGAAGATAAAGGTCTTAGGTTAGTAATTAATGACAGAAATCAAATTTTTGGGTGAACTAACCCTTTTAAAGTTTTGTAAGTGTCATTATATTTCTGCTTCATTTCAATTAATAGTTTTAGTTAACAATAAAAACAATGGATTCAGTAGGCCTACAAATAAAACTAAATCTGAAAATGCATCATAGTGACATTAAGTTCTGGCATTGGTCCAGTTTTGGGCTAGTTTTGATTGGGCTGAATTTGTCACACAAACCCTTCATGAGGCGTCCTCTGTACATTCATCTCTCTGTAGGGCGGCTCTCAGATTGGTCCAGAACTCGCCTCTCTTTTCCTCTTCCTCGGGCCACTCCAGATACGTCCTGGAGTTCATAATCTTCCGCAGCTTGCAGAAACGCTTAGGAATGGTCTCCTTCTTGATTGGCTCTAGAAGCACTAGGACGGCGGAGTCATTGTGCTCATCGACTATGCGGAAATGCGAGAAGTCCAGCTCATAGCGACACCATTCGCTGGTAACAAAGTGCTCAGACAGAACAAAGAGAGTCCGATGGCTCTTCTCAATCGAGTCGATTATGTTGTCCACAATCCAACGGCCCGGCCGGAAGTCCCGTTTGTGCAAACACAGGGTGAACGAAGGCTGAGAGCTCTCCAGCTCTGGAACAAGGATCTCCTCGACCCACTCAGCGTCATGTTGACTGTAGGATACAAAAGCATCATAGCGGAGCTCTTCGGCCAGTCGACCAACTGCAGGTTTTCGTTTGGCTTTTATCCATGCTTTTGTCATCTGCAGGTACCATATAATGTGAAGCTTATGGCAGGTGACAACAATAAGTCCAAGCACTATGATAATCACAGAACAAAGCACTGAGACAGCAGGGATCATATAACACTCGAAGACTGACAATCTGACACTTTCAATAGCATCACCTCTGAGAGTAAATGGTGTGTCGCACACATAATTGCAACGACCATCCCGTAGTGTGATGAAACGGTCAACATCTTGTTTGAAGAAAGATACAAACTCGCAGGAGCACACAAAATTGTTGTTACCCGCCTCCAAGTATTGCAGGTTTTTAAACCTCCTCAAAGAGCTCCCGTTGAACATCCGCAAAGCGTTCCTCTGGATAAGCAGCGTACGTAGCCTCGGAAATAATTCCCCCTGTGGCAGTTTCATAAATCGGTTTCCTGTCAATATAAGTGTAGTAAGTTGAGGAAATCTTTGGTTGAACACCATCAGATCATTTTCGCTGAGATCCAGAACCGTCAAGGTAGAAGGCAGGCAAGCGGTCACCGTACGTAGCTTTGTGCTGGAAAGGTTCAGAAACCTAAGAGTCGCTGGCCAGCTACACTTTTCTGGCATAGAAACAAAACTATTGTGACTTAAGTCTAAATATATGAGCCTCTTAAGGTTAGTTACCAACCGAGACATCAGCCCAAGAGATTTTAAAATGTTCTGGCTCACATTAAGGGTGTTGAGGTTTTGATATGCACCGAAACCTGTAAATAAGGATGGTTCAATTGTCAGGTCTGACAGGAGATTTTGACTAAGGTCCAAGTATTCAAGTTTTCTCAACAGAAAAGTCGTTTGCTGAGGAATGACAAACACTGTGCCGTTGATCACAGACACCTTATGGAGATGCTCCAGGAGAAATCCCAACTGGATCATGCTACTAAACTCAAAAAATCCTTGGATGTCAAGATTACGTATGTAGGCCGTATGTAAGTTTTCATAATGTGTGTACGAAGCTTTCTGCCACCACCCTTGACCGAATAAATGTACATCTATGAGACCCAGAAAAGACAAAGGAGAACCATCCATGACCTGCAATAAAGAGGTGATTGCTTCATCGCTTGTGGTTACATTTTGGAAACTCAAGCTTTTAGTCCCACCTTCTTTCGCCGCTTTGAAGGGTTCTGTCGAAGTGTTCGTTCTGAGTGTGACGTCTTTGATAGTCAGCAGAGTTTCAGGGTGGGAGACATCTTGAAGTACCTTAGAGACTAGTTCTGGATCATTCTGAAACAGATTCTGAAGGCTCAAAGAGACTAAACCGATGGGACGGGCTGCTTTCAAGCTCCCGTTCTCATACGACCTCAGGTTACTGCCAATAAATGTCATCTCGTCCAGATGAGTGAGCCCATCTAAGCCATTCTTGTGAACCACCCTCAGTGAAGGACTACCAAATTGCAGCGTCCTCAAGTTAACGAGAGACTGGAAGATGGAAGCAGGTCCCAAGGTGGAGTAAGGGTTTCCTACAAGGTTCAAATGCTGAAGAGATTTTAGCTCATGGAACCAAGACGAATCCAGTTCTTTCAGGTTGTTTAAGGACAGATCAAGAACTTTCAGATTACGTTGAGATTTGAATGCCTCCTTGTGTATAAAACTGAGCTTGTTCTTGTGCAAGTTCAGGGTTTCCAGCTCACTATAAGGGCTGAGATCATTTATGTTAATAGACTCAATTTGATTGAAAGACAGGTCAAGGCCAAGAGCGTTTGGTGGAACCTTTGGGACCTGTTGGAGATGATTTGAGGAGCAATTGCAAAAAAATTGCTGATCACATTTACATGTCCTAGAGTACTCTGAGCCCTGAGCCAAAATCAATATAAAAAGAATGATGGACTTTGCTCCCAAGAGTCCCATCCTGTAAAAAGAGAACAATAAAAGAAAACTTTTATTCAGTAAGGACGCATTAAATTGATCAAAATTGATAGTAAAACTCTATTTCAAATAAATGCTTCACTTTTGAACTTTCTATTCATCAAAGAAAAAACATATCATTTAGTGAACAGAAACATAAAAAGTTCTTCATTTAAAAAATAGTCACTCAATCAATCCACTTTCGTTATAATTCAATTCAATTCAAAGTGCTTTATTGGCATTGCCAAAGCATTTCTATCTTCAATACAGTGAATCACATGCACACATAGAAACATAAAAAGCAGAATGATTAATCAATCAACACTTAGAATTCTATGAACAATTTAGAATTCTGTGTGTGTGTGTGTGTGTGTGTGTGTGTGTGTGTGAGCGCATTACTGATTAGTCAACTCCTCCCTCTTTTTCTGACAGGTATCAATGTATCTTGCTGCTAGTAGGATACAATCTCTTTTTTTCACCTAATAAATGTTGAAGTTGTGTTTTATTGTTTACTTTTATGAAGTTAGGGCAAAGTATTTCGAATTTTGGATAAAATTTCTTTCTGATTTCCTCATAGTTAGGGCAGCTAGTGAGGAAGTGTTGCTCTGTCTCTACTTCTCCCAGGTCACAGTACGGGCAGATGCATCTCTCTCTGGGCAGCCAGTTCTGTCTGTATCTGCCCGTCTCTACAGTCAGTCTGTACCTCGTCATTCTTTTTCTTAATTTACAGTCTTTCACTGTACTCAGATATTCTGCAGTGGTGTAGTATCTATTTAGGGCCAAATAACATCCAAGTTTACTTTGTTTTTCTGTTGTTTCAGTCCAATAGGTCAGGTAATTTTCTTTTTGTGCTTTTGTAATTTGGTTGGGCCGAATTCTGTGGTTGAGGGTGGCTGTTGTTAGTCGTGTTAGTTTGTTTTTGCAGCCTCAGGACCATCTGAATCAGGGGGCTTTTTTCAGTGTTAACTTCATGGTCTTTAAGGGCTTTAGAATGATAAGAGTTGGGCTCACTCATTTTTAGATGTTTGATGGCTCGTTTCTCAATGCGGAGTAATAGAGGGTATTGGCCTAATTCTGCCCTGCATGCGTTGTTCGGTGTGTTCCTCTGTACTCTCAGGATACTCTTACAGAACTTGGCATGCAGGGCTTCTGTTGGGGTTTTGTCCCATTTGTTAAATTCGTGGTTCAGGAGAGGACCCCAACTTCACTGCCATATAGTGCAATAGGTTCTATGACTGATTGGAATATTTTGAGCCAGATTCTGATTGGTATTTCAATTTGGATTGATTTTTTGATGGCATAGAAGGCCCTTCTTGCGTTCTCTTTCAGTTCATTCACTTTCCAGTTGCACTTATTTTCAGCCCGATGTGTAGCTTGTGGCATGATCAATTGTTTTCGTACCAAGGGTGAAATTGTGTTTCTTTCCCTAACATCTAGGTCTTTTCTGGAATGTTAGAATTTTTATTTTAGTTGGGTTAATAGTCAGGGCCCAGGTCTGACAGAACTGATGCAGGATGTCCAGGTTCTGCTGTAGACCCTCTTCTGTTGGAGACAGCAGGACCAGATCATCTGAATACAGGAGGAACTTTATAGTGGAGTCATGTAGTGTGAGACCAGGTGCTGCTGATTGTTCAAGTTGTTTTGCCAATTCATTAATGATAGTGATAGTGGGCAGCCCTGTCTCACAACCCGCCCTTGAGTGAAGAATTCGGTTTGTTTATTGTCATTTTTAATAGCACATTGATTGTTTGAGTACATTGTTTTTATAATGTTGTATGTTTTACCCCCAATACCTGATTCTAGAAGTTTAGACAGAAGACCTTCATGCCAAATTGAATCAAAGGCCTTCTAGAAATCTACAATGCAAGCAAAAAATTTTATTTTGTTTTGGTTAACGTATATGTCGATCAGAGTAAGTAGGGTGAAGATATGGTGTGATGTTCTATAATTTGGTAAGAATCCAATCTGACTTTTGCTCAGGACATTGTGTTCTGTAAGGAAGTGTATGAGTCTTGTGTTGATATAGTGCAGAACAGCTTCCTCAGACTACTGCTGACACAGATGCCCCTGTAATTGTTTGGTTCTGATTTGTTTCCACTCTTGAATATGGGTGTTATGAGTCCTCTATTCCAGGTGTCAGGGAAATGACAACACTCAGAACTAAGTTGAACAGTTTCATTATGGCCAATCTGAATTTGTGATTTGTATTTTTAATCATTTCATTTAGGATGCCGTCAGGTCCACTTGCCTTTTTTGTTGGAAGGGTTTGTATTTTATCCATCAGCTCTTTTTCAGTGTTTGGGTAATCTAGCCGAATTTAATATTTGCAAATTATATTTTCTATATGATCTGTGTTTGTTCTATTCATGTTTAATTTGCTATAAAGTTGTTCAAAGTGCTTTCTCCATGTGTCACCGTCTTGAATAGTTATGATTCTTTTTATTCAGGAGATTCTATTTGTCCCAAAAACTGACCCATTCTTCAATAGTTTTAAATCTGAATCATCTGGTTGTCTTGTGTTTTTGATTTTTCAAGCTGTCTCAAATTTTTCTTTATTTTTTTTTTTTACAATCCAAATCAATCCATTTTTCATTTTTTTCTTTTTGCTTATGAGATTTCTTAGTGGTTTTAAGATTAGATATTGTTGTTAAATAATCAAATATGTAATTTATGTTTTCTACAGCCATAATTATGCCATCTTCATTATGAGGATAAATATTTTTCTATAAAGTTATCCATTAAAAAGCACACTTGGGGGTGGTCAAATGCAGTCAGGTATTTTTCTGTGCTGTTTTGGTCCCATCTGTAATTTTTTGTAATGTTATACAGCTAACTGGGTTGTGCATGTGTTAGTATTTTCTGTCCTTTTTAGATACACAGTAATTTGGCTGTGATCTGATAGGGGTGTTAGTGGTTTGACCGTGAAGGCTTTGAAAAAGAATAGGCTACATATGCTGCTTATCCAAAGGAACGCTTTGCGGATGATCTAAATCTGTGATCATGTAGTCAACTGTTGAGCAACCATAAAATGAACTATAGGTGTATCTCAGAGCTCAAACCGCCCGCCGAGTTAATCCTTGAAAAATGTATGTTGTTTTGTTAAAAGCTCTGTCCAAATATATAATAATTCCCGTTTTCTGTGGTGTAGTTGAGTAGGGATCCCGTTCTTGCATTGAGATCCCCACAGATTAACACACATCCCTGGGCCTGGAAGTGGTTGATTTGATTGTGGAGGGTCTCAAAGATGTTTTCATTATAGTAAGGAGATTCAGAGGGAGGAATATAAATAGCACATAAGAATATATCTTTCGTAGTTTGATTAAGCTGCTTACGTTTTTTTCTTGCCCCCTGAATCTCTCCCACGTGTAATTTTTTCATATTTTTTGGGATGATATGGATATTTCCCGATATCCTGGGGGACAAAGAGTGACCTCATCAGTTCTGCGCCATGTTTCCTGTAATATTATGTCTATGTCTAATACACTTTTCTTAAAATCCAGGGTTTTGACTTTACATCCAAAACTTGATGAGTTAATGCCCTGGATGTTCCACAATGTTATTGTCAGTGGTTTCATGTGATCAATAAACAATTTTAACATTCCTGTAGAATAGAACCAACTCAACTTGAACCAGTTGAATGTGCATACATGTAGGTTGTAAGCATACATTTTTATTTATATATATATATATATATATATATATATATATATATATATATATATATATATATAATATAGTCTATTTTTTTATACATATTTGTATTATTGGTAGTATTTTAATTACATATATGAGTGTAGTTCAATTTGTTTTAGTTTTTTTTTTTTTTTTTTTTACTCACGACTACTCCATCAGCCGTGTGCTCTCTCAGTTATATCTACTCTCTAGGCCACACTTTGTACAATCGCAAGCTGACGTTTGCACTAGAATATTAAAGTACTGCCAGTCCTGCAAATTCCAAGAAAAAAAAGAAATTTGATTACCTGACTCCTATTATTGTGTCTGCTCCTCTTACGCACGCAAACTCCAGTTTGGCAGTAGCCATAATAAAGGAAAACAAACAGAATTCAAACATGCAAACAGTGAGTCACAGGAGGTAGTGAAACTGAATAGCCTGATTGAAACTTACAAAATCGTGTCTCCTTTTTCAGCAGCATGATTTAAGGGAACTATGCAGACCAGTCAAACAGAGCATGTGTACATAGATTTACATGCTGCACTTGTAGCTGTAGTTCGGTAATAATTTTTCAGACCATTTTAGAATGTCTTTTATGCAAATAGATTTTTGTAAAACTATTTCAGACATGTTTTTATGTCCACTTCACTAAACACTGCTTTAGAGTTAAGGATACAAAAAGAGGAAGTAGCCTTTTCTAGTAAGGCATGTATTTAACCTCACCACTACAATGCATCACTTCACATCTTGGTTTTTGGACACACCCAGTGCTCCACATAACCAGCTTTAATTCAAGACAGTTA
Organism: Chanodichthys erythropterus; assembly: GCF_024489055.1. NCBI lineage: Eukaryota > Metazoa > Chordata > Actinopteri > Cypriniformes > Xenocyprididae > Chanodichthys > Chanodichthys erythropterus. The sequence goes on along the minus strand of NC_090232.1, from coordinate 9,574,260 downwards.
TTGTATATTATATATTTTTGTATTTTATATTTTATACACTGCAAACCCTAATGCTCAAAATAACTCATTGGTTTGAGTAGGACAAACTTAAATTAAACAAATAAGTTCAGTCAAATTAAATTTTTTTCAGTGCTTTCTTTTTCTTTCAAGTTCACAGAACTTATATATTTTAATTTAACTATTTCATTGGTTTGAGATTTATGAACTTATTTATTTTAATTTAGACAAACTTAAAGGGTTAGTTCACCCAAAAATTAAAATACTGTCATTAATTACTCACCCTCATGTCGTTCTACATCCGTAAGACCTTCGTTCATCTTTGGAACACAAATTAAGATATTTTTGATGAAATCCGATGGCTCAGTAAGGCCTGCATGGATAATTAACACTTTCAGATGCCCAGAAAGCTATAAAGACATATTTAAAACAGTTCATGTGACTACAGTGGTTCAACCTTAATGTTATAATGTTATGAGAATAGTTTTTGTGCACCACCAAAAAACAAACGAACAAAATAACAACTTTATTCAACAATATCTAGTGATGGGTGATTTCAAAACACTGCTTCATGAAGCTTCAAAGCTTAACGAATCATTTGTTTGGAATCAGTGGTTCGGAGCGCGTATCAAACTGCCCAAGTCACGTGATTTCAGTAAACCAGGCTTTATTTATTTTATTGGGTATTTTTTAATTTTTTTTATCATTAAAAGGAATTAAATAATTAAAAAATTAAAAGGGATTAAGGGAATAATGAAAAAGAAATAAGATCGGTAAAAGTTACAGGTCTATAGTTAACTTAAGTAATCAATTTAAACTATTTGCAACTTTTTTTTAAATAATCACTCTTATTTGTATGTCTAATTTGTCAAAAACATAAAATGTTTCTTGTTTCATCACATTCAGTTATGAATTACATTTATCATATTAGTTAAATAATAGCATGTTTTCAATTGAAAACAGCAAAATGTCATACAAATTTTGAGTAGTATCACTGGATATTACTGTCGGTCTCTGAATATTTCAAGTCGTAAAATAATGTTTAGCAACTAACTCTTTATGTAGTCTTTCACTGCTAAAACAAAAACGTTGCATTGGAATTCGCATTCATCTTCTGTGAATAGTAAGCCCCGCCTTCTTCGATTTGATTGGCCAGCTCACTCATTCTGTCAGTGATGAATGCTGTTAGATTGCTGAGGCAGACCAGCCTAAAACAGAGCAGCATCAATTATATCAAATATTGGGGGGACAATTTGGCCAATTCTAATTATTAGGGGGACTTGTCGTCCCTGAATTAGTGTACTCAAGTTAAGAACAATTAAAATGTATGAGTACAAAATAAAAATCTGCCAGTTCTGCTTAAACTTTGAATTTTTACATTTTTTAACCAACTTATTCGGGTTTACATGCGTAGCAAAATAAAACAAAATAGAAGACTCCTGGTAAAATATTGGGATCCTCATGCTTATTACACATTTAATTTAAATGGCTATATTTTTGATTTTATGTTGATTCCTTGGTTGCAGAAATTTGCAATATCATGATGAGAGTTCTTTTTTTCCACTCTGACAGGATATTAAATGTCAAAAAGCCTTCTCTTTTTTGGCCTCAGTAGTTCCTCTGGTAAAAGGCAATCTAAAATTGCAAGATGACTCCTCCCTTGTGTAACCAGTAAGTGGCAGGTGAAAAGAGGCATAAGCCCATATCAGACATAAACAACTTCCTCAATTCACCTGGGACACATGAAGGCTACTTTTCTATTTCTGCTTCAGTTGATTTGACTTATTGACAGCACAACAACCTTTTTTTGTATTGTTTCAATTTTAGATATTGACAAAATGAATACGTCATGTTTAGTGTAAACATGCAGACTCCTATAACAAAGAATCAAAAAGAGAAGTGCATGCAGAAAGCATAACCCTTATGGAAAGAAAATATATTTCCCTATATATATGAATGATCAATATATTACATGATTTAACAGTATATTTGAAAATATACAGAATAGTGTATTGCATAAATATATTACAATATATTGAATAATACATAAGGAACTGCTGCTTTTCATATATTGAAAAATATGTGATAATATATTTACTGATATATCATAATGTATGTAATTTTATATTCAGTAATATACTTCATAATATATAGATTTATATGTGATCAGATATGGTACTGTACATATATATGTAACACATTTCTTATATTTTATAATTATTTAAATTTTAAATATTTCGGGTTTTTTTTCAAATTAGTTAACAAAAGCACACCTGCACTAAAGTTTCTACCAAGGAGACTATCACTGTTCTATAGCATGCACAGCCATTACTTTTTAAATAAAGTTATTATTAATGGTATTTAGTCAATCATAACCCTAACCACAGACTCTACTCTTCAGCACAGTGGTAACCCCAAAAACTCACACATACCAGAAAACCTTTTAAATTCCAAAATAATACAACTTTAAACACTAACAGATCTCCCCCTATATCAATATTGAGCAAAAAAAATAAAAAATAAAAAAAAATGAAATAACACTTAATTTTAACATTTACTCTCCTTTAACAGTCAGAAGCAAAGCATCCTGGGAACTAGAAGTCTGTTGTAACATATACACATATATACACATACATGTTCCCATATAAATACGAATTTATTGTACACACACACATACAGAAAAATGCATTTTGTTATAAGTAACTTTTGAACCTGTTTTACACTAATGGGACAGAAAGGAAACCTTGCAGTTAATGCTAAAAAGCATACATCAAATCTTGATATTCTGGCCTCAAATGTCTTTTTTCAAAGTAAGCAGGCTATATGAAATTTTATCTGCATACTAGGCAAAAATTGAAAGGCTGATTAGCCTACTTGGAAAAGTACATCTTGTCTCAACAAGAAACATAACGTAATGTCTGCAGCACAAATGGTGCAAGACGAATTATGTTCCTAAGATCATTAAGCTAAAAACCCCAATTATAGATGATAAAGTTATTCATATCTTATGTTTTTAAACATCTCAGAGCACTACTAAACATCCAAATGCCAAGGGTCATTAACCATGGGATAATGTTTTCAGAGGATAATCTGGATCTGGGAAACGGAGAGTTTAAAAAATAATTCATTGTGTCCTTAAGGAAGACACTTTTATTAAAATTTATGTCACTAGTTTGGAGGAGTCACATTAGAGGAATAAAGCGTTAAAAGATATCCGTGCGTTAGCCCATCGCCTCAGTAACTTCCTATCCTCTGACATCGGTTAGCACGTTCGTTTACACAATGAATGTTGACCAAAATTCAAACGCGGGCGCTTTAAATCATTTGCGTAACCACATCTAAGTCCCGCCTCCAAACCTGCAGCCATTGGCTGAAAGTCTTCGTTAGGGGAGTTTTAATTGGATGCTGAGCTGACATTATAAATTTCCGGAACTAAACACAGTTGTAAACAACCGAAGTATGCCCTTGTAGAAACTGTATTTTTTAGAGTAATACAGTAAGTGTTGAGGTTTTATATACATTTCAAGACTGACATACTAATATTTCCATCGTCATTTGTTTTGATTTACAGCAGTACACGTTTTAAAATATGTATTTTGTGCCTAGACATGCCGACCTCCCCCGTGAAGACACGGATTCCGCTCACAAGTTTTGGTCATCTTATCAGCGAAGTGAAGGTAGACAAATAATAATAGTAATAATAATAATAATAATAATACATTATTCAACATATCGCAGCCATGCATGGTGTCATATTAAATAAATAAAATATATATGAAAATATTTAAATAAAACATATAAAATATATCACTCTTGTTCATTAGGCCTATATGTTAAATAAATAAATAAATGAATAGGCCTAAATGAATGAATGAACAAACATGAAAATTAGCCTTTGAAGTCTCTACCATTATATAAGGAGTTGCTCACAAATACATATATATAACACTAAATATTACAGTATAATAAAAATGCCATATGCATATTGTGTTTTTAGTAAATTGGCATACATAAAAGTATGATGATATCACCTACCAATTCTTTTTTTTTTTTTTTTTTTTTTTTTTTTTTTGTGGACATGGCGTCATATCTTAATATTTTGTATTGTGTATTTTTATGACAGAGACAGCTCTTTGGGATCGAAGCACCAACCCCAACAGAACTTATAGGATGGAGGAAGCATTTTAACAGCTACACATTACAAGGACGCAGAAATGTAAGTTCATGTTTGTCATTATTAAAGAATTACAGTTTGCTTTTAAGAGCATGTCAGATTGTTGACTGATCAAAGATAACCAGAACATCTCCTGCTCACGTCACCACTATCTCAATGTGTCATTTTTTTTTTCTTCTCCCGCTTATTCCCTTTTCCAGTTTGTTCTTGCCACATATGGTATTCTTGCTCTAACAGCTGCTGCCTACATGCTGAGACGCAGCAGCAGGAAGGAGGAACATGAAACAGCATCTGCCTCCTCATAAAGTACAAATGGAAAGTTTTGGGGGGTTAAAAATACAATAAATTATTTACTATCACTATATGTGAGGACTGTGGTTAATGAAGCTTATGTTTCTACATGTTACACAGATTGTCATTTAAAAAAATGATTACATTTGCAATGTTGTTTGTTGTTTTAGGGGCTGTTGTGGCCTAATGGTTAAAGAGTCGGACTTGTAACCCAAAGGTTGCGGGTTCGAGACGCAGTACCACGACTGAGGTGAAACAGCTCCCTGGGTGCCGCAGCAAAAATTGGCTGCCCGCTGCTCTGGGTGTGTGTTCACGGTGTGTGCGTCTTGGATGGGATAAATGCAGAGCACAAATTCCAAGTATACGACACCATACTTAGCTACAAGTCACGTCACTCACTTTTGTTAGTAATAATATACACTCACTCACTCACTTTAAAGCATTTGTCATTTGCCAGTAGAGTGCAGTGTAAGCTTTTTGTCAAGTACATTTCTTGGAAGCGGTTTGCTTTATCTGCTCTAAAGGCAAATTGGGTGGTTATTTTACAGCTGTTGATTTTAGGTTAGTGAAACTAGGAGTGCAAATTTGGACGTTTTCCTGTAAAATGAAATGCACAGAAAGTATTTCCGAAATAGCTGTGCTGTTGTAATATGTTTTTCTGCTTTTTGTTTCAAGATGTTCATTTCAGTTAATTGTGTTTGGGCATCATTCTGAAAGTGAAGCTTAATTTAATTCCATTGATTTCATCAGTCTGCAATATTCCATTATTATGGCAATCAACACATGACTGAAAAACTACCCCTTTCCTTTAAAAATCCAATTTTCTCTGATTTTTTTCCCATTTTAGACATGGCATACTATATTATTTGTATCCATACACACACACTTTTACAGCAATCATCAAATGTTTACACATGAATGTGTTAGAGCCCAGCTAAAGTGAAACTGAAATAAAAGAGCACCTGAATACAGGTCTATGAGGGGGTTGTGGTGAGTTTTTTTTCCCTGTAAAGATAGGGCAGTAGTGAACAGCCATAGTAAATTCTCTTTAGGTGACTGTGCAGGTGCTGTGGTACATCAGGCAGTTGATGTCACTGGCACAAGAGTTGATGTTTTTGGAATTTGGGGCTCATTTCAAAGGTCACATTGCTTCAAGTGAAATTTCATCTTTGGATTCATCTGCAGTGCAGTGCAAGGTATTTTTTTCAAAATCCGCAAAAAAAAAAAAAAAAGGAAATATAGATTAAAATATAATGAAGTGCATAATGATTAATTATGTTTTAAGCAACCTCATACTTGTTAAAGATATTTATGGATTTGGGAGTGTTTTCTGATGAAACTGCATCATAACCTAATGTATGATGAATTATTCAAGGTAAATCTTTTCTGCTTTTCCTGTCATGGATATAGTTTTATCAGATATTTTTACAGATGGTCTGATTAAAGTTATCTTAAAGACATCTACAGAATGAACAGTTAACTGTACAGCATCTGTTTACACTCCAAAATGTGTTTCCAGTTACCAGTGAATGCTGTTGTTTATTGGCACACTAAAAACAAACCGGACACTTTAACATTGTTTACGTTTTGCTTCACCTTTAAATGAGTATTTATGCATTTTTCTGTTTGAGCAATAATCTTAATGTAAGATGCTATATAATATTGACCTGCATTTGCATTAAAGGATGATCTGTGTTTACATTAGTCTATGGGATTTTATCTGCTACCAGGCAAAAACTGAAAGTCTGATTCCTTAGAAAAGTACATTTCGCTTCATCAAGAAACAAGACTTGTTTTTTTTTTCATAATGTCTGCAGCACAAATGGTGCAAGATGAGTTGTGTTTCTAAGTTTATTACTTACAAAACCCCAATCCTACATTGTCAACAATAATGTATTTGTGTATCTTATGTCATGTAGCTATCTTATGTTTGTAAACTTCTCATACATGTATAAATGACAAAAATAGTGTAATTTCTGCTGTTTTCCGAGTCTATGAAAATTTTATTTTCATAAACGTGTGACTCATTTTTATCTGTCGTGTGTAATCCACAGTGTTTAGGGTTATAGTCTTGATAAAAGTAAGCCAGGTCTAAGACATGATACTTTTAACGATTAACCTGTCCATGATTTGGAGAAGATCACGTGATTTAAAGTAAACCAAAACGTCCAAAGTGAAAGTGAAACAAAAGTGCACATTTAATATCAGGAAAATGTAATAAAATTAGCATGCATATTAATTTCAGTCAGTGAATATACTGCAGTTGCTTGCTTATATCAGGCTTTATATATGCATTATTTGCTTAAATCGCCAAGATCTTCGCCATTTTGAAGGAGAAGCCTATTGAATTGAATGAGAGAGATGCCAAAATCCAACCGCATTCCTACATCTAGGATTTCACTCTGCATATCACACATTGAGTGCAGAGAATGGTTTAAATAAGAGACGGTTGGACACATTGAGTCCATACAGTCCTGGCAGTTCGTGGAAATAAATGTCATCTTCCAGTTATTGAGGTGACAGGCGAGACCGCCTTTTATTTTTTAAACTTTCGCTTTCGGTATTCTTTTGTAATGGTCAGCCTAACAATGATGTTACAACTAAAAATGTAGCATCGCAGGAAATCTGTACACAGTTGTGGAGAAGTCTGGCTTAGTCAACATCAAACTGCATTTGCGGTAAGTTGGATAGTGGTTTTTGATCTGCGAGCGGCTGGAGGTGTTTCTGTCACCTTTAATTTCACCGTGACGTTCTCCATGTTTTTGACACCGTTTTATGGAAACCTTTTTCAGTATACATATAACTTCATGGTTATTCTGAAACACGTAGGTGACAGATAATCGAATATTGAAAAGGTTCTGCCTGTTACACACGAGAACCGTCTTAATTCAGTTCATGTGATGCCTATCTGAGTTCTTTCGAGAAAACATTCAGCTTATGTAGGCTAAAGGATTTCAGCTTAAGAAGGCAGGGGGCTTCGCTTTTCCTCTGCTAACAGTTACAACCAACGCGTTTAAAGAACCTATAACATCAAGACTTTAGAAGAATTATGTAGCAAAGAAAATAAAATAAATAAACATACATAGAAAAATGTGTTAGGCATATTTATGATGTTTAAAATATGCCTAAAATATATATATATATATTTTTAAAGTTTGATATAAATATTGTTTTCATAGAATATTATGAGTGAGGGAAATATAAATAAAACAAAGTTTTCGAGTTGACAAAAGTGAGAAATAGTTTAAAATCTACTTTAAAACATGTATGCTAAGTTCTTCTAAATGCAATCGATGGATTCATGTTGGTTTCATACATTTTTCTTAAAATGTACTTTTCTATTTTGATTTACAAATGTGGTCACCTGTAACCATCAAGTGAAAAATACTTTCACTTTGAGTGAAGTACGCAGTCATCAGTGTATAATAATCATTTTCTAAATATTTATTTTTTTGTATTAATATTAAAACAGTTTCTAAGGGATATCCTATTTGACCTGAACAAAATGTGCCTTTTCAAAAAATGTAAAAGTTGTTTGACAGTGTCATGAGGGGTCTGCTTTTCTGTTTTATGGTAATTTTATCACAGCAACAAATTGGCATCTTGCATGTTGGTTACGCCACACTGACTTTGATTTGGCTTATTTTAAAACAAAATTTTCTTTATGCTTTTTGAGTCTTATGAGTCATCTTCATAGAAATAGTCAAATTCTTTTTGCTTTCTGTTTCCAGTAAATAAATTGTTTAACCTTCTGGTGCTGTTAGTGTGGCAGTTAAAAAGACCAATTTTTAAAACATTTATAAAAAAAAAGTTATATTTTAGTTCAATAATGTTTTTTATAATATATATATATATATATATATACAGCTATGGAAAAAAATAAGAGACCACTCCAAGTTCAGAAATCAATGTTAAGTGGTCTCTTAATTTTTTCCATAGCTGTATACACATACATATATGTATGTATGTATGTATGCATGTATGTATTTTATATATATATATATATATATATATATATATTAGGGATGTCAAACGATTAATCGCAATTAATCGCATACAAAATAAAAGTTTGAGTTTGCCTATTATATGTGGGTGTAATGTGTGTAATTATTATGTATATATAAATACAAATACATTCATGTATATATTTGAGAAATATTTACAATTATATGTATTTATTTATATTTTTATATAATTTATTATATAAATAAAATTATTTTGTACATAAATAACATATTTCTCTTAAATATGTACATTAATTTGTGTGTATTTATATATACATAGTAATTACACACAGTACACCCACATATATTAGGCAAACTCAAACTTTTATTTTGTATGCGATTAATCGCGATTAATCGTTTGACAGCCCTAATATATATATATATATATATATATATATATATATATATATATATATATATATATATATATATATATATATATATATATATATATATATATACACACATACCTACAAACACACATACACACACACACTATATATATATATACACACATACATACATACATACATACACACACACACTATATATATATATATATATATATATATATATAGTATTTTTAGAGGATTGTATGGCACTAAATTATATTTCTGGAATAGTTATTATCCATTTATTACCTGTTAATCAATTTTTAAGCATAGACCTAAAAATAACATTTCTAACTTAAACATTGTTGAAAGCTCAACAAGTAAACAAGTTGGGTTCCAAATTTGAGGTTGATATATCAAAAATTGAGCTTTCAGTATAAGATTTTGTTTAGGTGCAGTAACAAACGTTTCCAGTGGATGAAATTCGCTTCCCATTCCTTTCCAATGTGGTGATTTAACCTTTTCAAATCATATCCATGATTCCACTCCGATGAAGCAGAAAATTACAAAAAACCAAAACATACAGCACCAGAGGGTTAAAGCTGAGCTTAAAATCAACCGCACTGTCTCATGTACTGTCTCATGTCTCGTGCACTTTCTCGCACACTCGCAGATCTTGAATGTGTCTGGGCATGAGCTCTTCCCACCTCTTGATGTTTGTACTCTTTGTTCATTTGCACAGGCTGCAGAACCATTCATCTATGCTTTGGGACCATGGAGGAATGGTATGAGTGGGCCCCGATTCAGAATGGTCCAGCATAATGACTCTGACCATACAGTTGCGCCACAGGGCCCAGTCCCCAAGCCGGCCGAACCCCCTAAACCCTGCTCCGAGCCACCCACACACTTTCACCCCTTTCGGGACCAGCAGGAATGTGACCTCATCACCCAGGCTGTGAATTACTTGAACCACAGTGGATTTTACTGGGGTCCCATGGAAGCAGACGAAGCTCATGCACGACTGGCCGAACTCCCTCTTGGGACGTTCCTGATCCGGGACAGCATGCAGGCAAATGTTTTCTTCACTCTCAGCTATCGGGCTCCCGAGGGCCCGACCAGTGTGCGGGTGCTCCTAAAAGGAGGAGGATTCAGTTTAGCGGGGAGTAAACATACTTTCACTTGCCTTTTCCACCTGATAGGATACTATATTGCATCCCCAAAAAAGAGTCTGAGTATGCCGTATCGGGGAGATGCGCCACAGAGCCTACAAGAGCTGGCAAGAAGAGCCGTGATGCAGAGTTATGGGAAAGATAGTATTCACCAACTACCTGTGAGCAAAAAACTTAAAGAATTTCTGTTGTTGTACCCTTTTAGTATATGATTGTGTGTTGTTTATTTGAAGTTGAAGTTACAGATGTTGCAGCTTTTTAACAAAGCATCATTTATTTGATCATTTCATAGGATACTGTAGTCTTCATTGACCCAACTAGAACATGTATTTACTATTTATATGTGTAGTGATCGTTTGGACTATTCTCAGAAGAAAAAAAAGCACTACAAAATGTTTTATTTGACATGCAGCAAGTTGAGCACAACACCACAATTGGCCTTTGATTGTTTTATAACAATCATGCTGGTACTGGTCAGTTTGTATTTGTGTAAAATGAATGATTAGACCACTTAGTCGCTTTTAAATAGTATTGTCTGTCTTTATATATGAATGTAAACCACTGACCACATGACACTGGTTACGTCAATATCAGTATGAACAGTTCATTATTTTACATATTGGTACATATATACAATATGTAGACTACATAATCTATAGTATTGTATACCAATGTCATTCTGCTATGCAGAAATATGCATTTCAGTGAGAAGTACAGTTGTTTGTTTTGTTTGGGACTGCTTTTTAATATTAATAAAGATAAGTTATTTTATGTGTTTCACAGCTGTCATCGTCATCTCTCTCTCTCTCTCCATCCCCCCCACCCCCCACCGCCCTCTCTCTCCATTTCCCTTTCGCTTTGGTTAGTTTCTTGTAACTCAGCCCAACCCAAAAAAGAATCAGAAACCTCTCACATACTAGTTTTACAGAAATGGCCCCATCTAGGGGAAAATATGCGTTGCAAATACATTAATATCTGAATTTTGTTTAAAACTATATATTTTTATTGTCTTAATCTTTATACAAAAACAGGAAAACTCTGTACTTACACATTTCTTTGATAATTCCATAGCAGAATAAAACAGGAAGAAATGCTTTGTTCTTGTGAAAAACTGTTTTTTTTTTTTTTTAGGACAGAAAACTGAAACAAAGACATCCGTTGTGATTATGCTGTACTGAATAACTCACATACCATAGGCTACACAGGAGAGGACGTCTACAGTGCATTTTTGATGAATGCAGCATTTTTGACAAGCCAAACATGTCAGTCTCTTGAGTGACGTAATTTATTTAAGACACAAAATAAACTTCATTCCCTAAAATGAACTACACAAAAAGCATAATGTCTCTAGCATGTTTCATAGTTATCACGTCCGTCAAAAAATTAGGCTGGCTGTTGGTTGGAATATTAGAACTAAAAACATTTGACATACACTCATGGGAGTCGATCACTTCACTGTATACTTGCTGGCTAAGAAATAAATAATTATTATCTTACGATCCATCTCAAATCCACATCATTTGAATATCACAACATCAATGTTTGTCAAAAAAATAACATGCATGATACACGGTATAGTATTTACGAGAAGCAGAGGTCCATGCATTTCTTGGAAAACCCACACCCTTTGGATGTTTTGAATAGAGTGTGAAGAGAGTGAGGGTCAAAATGAGGACGAAAATGCTAGAAAATGGTGGCCTGAGCAGCGTCAACATGCTGTCTGTAAGAAACAATAACGTACGTAATACATAATGCATGAGTATAAATTTATTCTTCACTCGCTGAAATTGAATATGAATGATCAGGGAACGGAGTGAAATACTTTATACAGGATGCTAAAGAGAATAAACACCAATCCAACTGAAAAACTTTGCAGGGTTAGTGAACATCGTTCAACGTGTTGGTTTTTAGACATTTCTTACGCCGAAACTTTGCATTCGGATTCTGACATTACATTTAATTACCCCTTAGCAGATTTTGAAACTGGCTCAACTTGCCTATCTGCTTATTTATGTGCATTTTTCGTCAGTAGCCTTCACTCATGCATCAGCAGAGAAGCAGATCCAAGACTAAGTACATTCCATTCTTAGTAAAGGGTTAGTTCATCCAAAAATGAATTCTGTCATTAATTACTCACTCTCATGTCGTACCAAACCCGTAAGACTTTAGTTCATCTTCGGAACACAAATGAAGATCTTTTTAAAGAAATCTGAGATCTTCCTGTCCCTACAATGATAATCCACGCAACTGAAACTTTGACACTTCAAAAAAATTCATAAACACATTGTAAAACTAATCCATATGAGTTGAGCAGTTTATTCCAAAATTTTCTAAAGAGAAACAATCGCTTTATATGATGAACAGACTGAATTTAGGCTTATATTCACATATAAACATTCATCAACTCACACATCAGTTGTGGTAAACAGAAGCTCAAGCATGCTTGCTTAAAGTGGGAGAACCAATGAGGTTCTTTTTTTTTTTTTAAATAGTATTTTTATTAGAATTTTACATTTTAAAAAAGGCAAAAAAACAACAAAAAATGACCTTTAAAAAATATATACGAATCAATGAGTGATAATATTAACAATAAAAACAACAATATAAAAGATTATTAATAATTATTAATATCATCAACCATTAATAATAATGTTTAAAAAAGAAGAAAAAAAAAAAAGAAAAAATAAATAAATAAAAAGACTGAGAACAGGACGCATATGCAATTCCAGTAGTAAAGCACAAACAAACAAGCATTCAGTAGAAGGCGGAGCAGACAGCATATTATGTCTTACATTACTGACCAGAGCTAGCATTTAACTGGTTAAGATGATCCATGAATGGTTGCCATATACTGTAGAATTTATCAAGGTTACCCATAATTCCATACCGGACTCTTTCCATATGCAATATTCCAGTAAGATAAGTCAACCAGGTCTTGAACTGAGGAATAGTATCCGATTTCTAAAGTCTTAGAATGATGCTCTTAGCAATAATCATTCCATAAATAATGGTGCTTTGTACAGAGATATTATGGTCTGACAAAGAAACAGAATATCCAAATAATGCAATCTCTGGATCAAGCTTGAACACAAAACTATACATGTCAGAAAACCACTTAAATATACATGTCCAAAAGAGATGGGTAAGAGAGCCCTCTGCAGATTTACACCGACCACATGTAGAAGAAATGGTTGGAAAAATCCTGTGCCAATGAGGTTCATTTTAATGTGTTACGCAGCACGTTTGAGCTTCAGCAAGAGGTTTGTTCTCGCGCATCAAGCAGGTTCGGTTGAGTCTCTGTTTATGTTCACTGATCAATGTTTATATGTGACTAAAAGCCTAAATTCAATCTATTCATCATTTTAAGTGATTGAGTCTCATAAGAAATTTTTGACTAAACCACTCAATTCATATGAATTTGTTTTACGATCTCTTTATGAACTTTTTGAAGCATCGAAATTTCAGTTGCGTGGACTGTCAATTGAAGGACAGGAAGCTCTCCGATTTCATCAAAAAGATCTTAATTTGTGTTCCAGAGACCAACTAAAGCCTTATGGCTTTGGAACGACATGAGGGTGAGTAATTAATCACAGAAATTTCGTTTTTTGGGTGAACTAACCCTTTAGTAAAACCCTTTAATAAATTCCGTTTAAATCTATTCCGAGAGTTGTCATGATTGAAAACACACACACACGTTTGTTTTTGTGAATTGTGGGGACTTTCCATAGGCCGCAATGCATTTTATACTGTAAAAACCATACTTTCTATCCCCCTACCCTACCCCTACCCCTAAACCTAACCATCACAGGAAACTGTGCACACCTTTATTTTCTCACAAAAACATCATTTAGTATTTTTATTAAGTAATTTACATTGTGGGGACCGGTGGCTGGTCCCCGCGATGTAGGTGAACTCAGTTTTATATTACATCGTGGGGACATTTGGTCCCGACAATGTAATATAAACAAAACACACACACACACACACACACACACACACACACACACACACACACACACACACACACACACACACACACACACACACACACACACACACACACACACACACACACACACACACACACACACACACACACACACAGTAGCTGTAGCAAGTTTATAGAAAACTGCACAGGGTAAGGGTCAGAAATATCCGGACAACATGCACAGGAAGCCGGCTATAGGCCAAAATACTCTTTCCTCCTCAGAGAATCAAAGATTCATTCAGCATCCAACCATCAGCAGCAGTCTCTCATCAGAAGCCAATTTTCTGACGACGAACATTATACAAGGTTCCACCAGGCATTTCAATGAGCTTTACCATTGTGATGACTGGAAATGTCACTGGCCTAAGTATTTTCTGCATGCCTTGGCATCGGCTCTCTCTTTCTAGTCATTTAATCAAAAAGTCCTTCAACAAAACTTTCTTTGTGTTGTGTGTTACTGTTGCACTTAAAATACAAAAAAACCTGAAAGACAGAAAGAGAGCAGGAGAAATAGCTTTTGAATGCTTAAATCAACATTTCCTTTTTGCACACACACTCCTTTTGTATCACAAACATGACTTTACATTGTACATTAAAAAATTCAGTTTTAATTTTTGATATGGTCTGTCTGTTCTTTTTAGTATCTGACTTGCACGCGACACTGAAGCAGCAAAGCAACTAGTCGACATGAAATACTCTTCACAAGCAAATGTACTTCTGTAATCTGGCATTTTTCTAACTGAAACAAAAGAGATTAGATGAGAAAAAAAATGTAGGGATTGATTTTATCCATCGGAAATTGGCCGGACCATGATAAGAGAGCGCCCCGCACATGAATGAAGTCAGGTGATTGGAAGGAAGAGAATGAAAAAGTGAAAGCGATTTGTGAAAAAGGAAGTGTCAGAGGAGAAAAAAACAAAAAACAAAGAAAACATGAAGACAGTTTAATTTATGAGGAATAATGTGCATCCGTGAATCATGCAAAATACACACACACATGCACACGCACACACACACACACGCACGCACGCACGCACGCACACACACACACACACACACACACACACACACATGTTTGTTTTTGTGAATTGTGGGGACTTTCCATAGACTTCAATGCATTTTACACTGAACAAACTGTACATTCTATCCCCCTACCCTGCCCCTACCCCTAAACCTAACCCTCACAGGAAACTGTGCAAACTTTTACTTTTTCACAAAAACTCATTCTATATGATTTATAAACCCATTTACATTGTGGGGACCGCTGGCTGGTCCCCACGATGTAGGTGAACTCAGGTTTATATTACATCATGGGGACATTTGGTCCCCACAATGTAATATAAACAAAAGCACACACACACACACACACACACACACACACACACACACACACACACACACACACACACACACACACACACACACACACACACACACACACACACACACACACACACACACACACACACACACACTCCAGGGAAAAAACATGAGCCAAGCCAAAATGCCTAAGAACCAAGCTTTTAATAGTCTTAACCACTAATGGTCAGGAAATTAGCAAATTTAAGCACATGCATTTAGCAGAATATGGGAAGTTGTGCATGGAGTGATAAATCACAGTGAAACACGAGTTGTATGGTGATGCTCCAGAGTGCTGTCTTTGAAAATCTGGTGAGAGATAGATATAATAATAAATGCATCTCTACCACAGCGAAGCATGGATGAAGAGTGTCATTGTGTGTGGAGAGCCTTTTAACTGCTGGAGTTGGTAAAAAGTCATTTAATGCTTTGGAGGAGGAGAATAATGCAGAATGGCTTTCTTCCCACAAATGAAAAGTTGCTATCTAAAGAGGAATGATCAGATGCTATGTTTCAACAAGAAAATGCTCCTGCCCAAACTGCAAAGACAACCAAGGAGTGGCTGGAGAACAAGTCCATCAAGCTCATGTTTTGGCCTGCTCAGAGTCCAGATTTGAGCCCTATAGTGAATATTTGGTCTCATGTTAAACTCAAACGAACTGGAAAACAACTACTCATGAACTGTTTGAAGCCATTAACAATGCATGGAGCAACACTGACTCTTCCTGTCTGGAAGGTTACCCACATGGCTTAAACATTTAAAGAAAACAAAGGGGCAGGCTATTCTGTGCCAAGTTACACTGTAAAAAATGACCGTGATTTTAACAGTAAAAGACTGTAAAAATGCTGCGGTGAAAAACTGTTAATTGGTTTAAAGAAAGTTTCCGTACTATATACGGTGAATAACTGTAATAGATCTAACGGTACATTTAATGTCATTTTACGGTAAAATACCGTTAAATTCACAGTTTTTGAAAGTGAAAAATAACAATTCATTGTAAAATTTACAGTGAAAAACCGTAAATTGACATTCCCACAATTCCCTGCGTGATACTTCACATTTGATATATTTTTGTTGAAATAAAACAGATATTACTACTTTATTAGGTTGGTAAATTAACATTATATCAGTTAATGAAATATGTTATTTTACCGTAAATTTTACTGGGATTTTTTTTTACAGTGTACTGAAATCCAATGTTAAATATACATGTTTAAAATGTAAAATTCACATGTAACTCCGTAAGTATGTTTATGGTTTGATGTCATTTTTACAATATTGTTCTGGTAACCACAGCTGCCGGTCTTTTTCCGTAGAAACAACGGGATTTTTTTACAGTGTACTTTGTCTAAAGTATTTGTGCAGTTCTTGACCAGTGATTTGTGATTAAAATGGTTTAGGCCATTTCTTGGTCAATATATTTCTTTAAATATGGCTGATACATGTGTATGTTCACTGAGAATGATGTGGATGTATATTGGCCACAAGGGGGCAGGAAAGTTATTTAGTATGTACCATTTGTGAGTTTGCATGACTGATCACTATATGGCACATTTACTTATAGTTTAGGGCATATGCACAGGCCCTTTACAGAAAAATCTTAGTTGTGATAAATAATAATCTAACAAACCGACTATAAAAACTACATAAATCCACCATAACCAAAATATTGTAATTGGAATATTTACCAAATAGGGATTGTGTGTTTGTCTGTACATGTTTCAAATGATCACCGCCTTGCACAGCTTCTTTAAACAAAATCTCTGTGAGATCGAAAAAAACAACTGTGGTCTTTGTCAAACAACTCCGCAGGACTGGTTCCACTGGAATACTGTGATTTCCCAGAAATCATAACGGAACATTTCCATCACGGAAATCAATCAGCACCTATGCTTTTATTAGGTTTTTAAAGGTATCAAGCCAACAGCAATTAAATTAACCTAGAACTGACTGGCCAAAGTATTGAATGTGAGTATTTACATTAAAGTTTAAAGTATTTACTTTGGTGTCACCAAAGTATTGAATGTGCAACCAACCGCAATACTTTGTGGTACATTGTTAGCATTTTCATATGACAAGCAGGATTGCTTTAGGCTGTGTGTTTCTGTTGCAATGATTTTATCTTGTCAATGGTTGGAGAGACACCTCAGGGTTTCCCCATAGAAGAGAATGTTATGTCATGTAATTTGCCTAAACATCACACAATATTTGTCTATATAATCTTCCAGCTATACTTACAGACAATGTGATCAACTCCGTTATTATAAATATATCTGATCGGTCTTACCTACAGCGTTTTAAACCCGGTCAAACATATCTTTGCCCTGCAGCTTTCACATTTAAAAGGATAGTTCACTCCAAAATGAAAATGAAAATTTGACATCAAATTCTGTCATTATACTGACACTCAAGTTGTTCTAAACATGTGAGTTTCTTTGATCTGTTGAACACAAAAGAATACATATTGAAGAATGTGGGTAACCTGATCCCTGTTGACTTCCATATTATTTTTGGTCACCCACATTCTTCAAAATATATTTTGTAATCAACATGCAGAACAAAGTACCTCAAATTTTGAACACTTTCAAAATTATGTATTAGTATGATGACAGAATTTTCATTTTTGGATGAACTATCACTTTATCCCTTTTGCAAAATTTCAGGGGATCTTGCATCTTGCTCAAACAGTTTCTTGGACTGTTCTTAGTCTTTTTTTTCCAAGATTAGAGAGACAGAAAGTCTCTAAAAGAAATTAATCTTTCTAATTTTAGCTCTATTCGGATATCTAATGTTCTAAAAATTCTGAACATTTAAAACCAATAAAATGTATCAACTATAAGACAAAATCATTTTTTTATGATGAACACTGAGAATGATTTGACCCAGATGAGTCATATTAAGAACAAACATGCATTCTTTAAAAACCAAATAAGATGCCCTCTTTCAATAAGGTTACCTGATGCCCTCTGGTGGATTGTACAGTGTTATGGATGTACTTAATCTACTTGTGTTTTTTCCCTTCATGAGATACTCCTGATGGGAAACTAGATTCACTAGATGAACATTTTGTTTTTTTACTATATATTATATATATTTTTTAAGTGTTTATTATTATTATTATTATTATTATTTCCTCAGCATTGATCACAAATAAAAGATACACAATTAGCCTTTCGCCGAGCCCCGCCCCCCTTAGTTACTGTTGCTTTGTCCGACAAGCCGTGGCGCTGTCACTCCACACGCAGTGAAAAATACATCGCGGAACATAGAGGATACTGACCACACATCGACAGACAAGACAGAGCAGGTTACTTATGATATTAAACAAAGTCCCAGCTTTCAAACCGTGTAGTTATTAAAGAAATTCAAACAATAAAAACCGTTTGGTTGCTATTTAATGTGTCGTGACCTTGGTCGTGACAGATCGCTGTAGATCCTCAGCTTAACCGCTCATAAAAAACGATCATCTCTTCCTATTAGTCCATAAACATGAGAATGAATGTTGTTTCAAACGCGGAAAGACGTCAATACACACCATTTTTCAAGTTTAACTCCACCGAGGTTAATCTTTTAACTACTGGCTGCTTTGTCGGACAAAATGGCGGATGCGGCGTTCTGATTGGTTAGATCGCTTGTCAATCAAACTCCTGGCGAAAGGTCAATTATTTTGTGTGTATTTTAACATGTTTCTGTCTATCTCAGGGTACATGCAAGTATGCAATAAGTCTTCAGATCAATCAGCAACGTCATCAGCAAGTTTCAATATAGCATATTCAGGTTTCGTCATTATAGTTGGGAAATTGATTGTACACTAAAAAAATTAATCACGGCACACAGTAGTTTATTATTGTGTATTATTATGATTATATTTGATTTTATTTTTTACTCGTTTAGTGAGGTCTGATCACGCTCTGACAGTGGCAGTGATGTCTAGCACTCATTGAAGTATAAGCGCGAGATATCACTGCCGTTATCAGAGCGCGATCAGACCTCACTAAGCGAGTGCTGAACGCAGCTAGACATTGTGGTGTTTTAGAGGTAAAAAATTATATAAATACTATTCGGTTTCTTGCACAAACTGATCGTTTCGTGTCTTAGGACATCAATGTGCTGTCACGAGCTGCAGGGTTTAATTTGGATTTGTCTGTGCAAGTTTTACTTGCTCTTATAGTAGAAGTTCCCATTCACTAGCATTATTTGACTGACAGACGGCAACGGTTGGACTTAAAAATCATCATTTTGGATGTGCTAGGGGTAAGCAGATAAACATCAAATTTTCATTTTTGGGTGAACTATCCCTTTAAAATGTATGAAATTTAAATTTATTGATGATACATAGGCCTATATAAACCTAGTTATTGTGTTCTTTAAAAAAACACTTTTGGTTTATTAGTACTTTTACATAAATTTCATTCTTGTTTCAATTTTGTATGACTTACAAATATGCATAACATTAAGTTTAAAGTTTATTAAAACTGTCTAATGGGTTTATTTTATCCAACTGAATGTATTTTATATGCAATTAAAATACATACATTTTAAATATTAGGGGGTACATTTTTGTTTTTTAGTGTACAGTTGCCGTCCTACCTGACTTCCTGTCCTACTTCCAACTGTTCTCCAAGTTATTCTTACTCCTATGATTCCCTGCCTTAGTATGTTTGCGTCATTCTGAAAAAAAATCCTGCATATTGTCTGCTTATAAGTTTATCTCTATCTCCCCAATCCTTCACTTTCTCTCTGTAGCATGTCAGTTTTGCTGCCATGGAGTCTATATGCAGATAATGATCTCAGTCATTCTCATGCAGAGAGGGAGAGAGAGAAGCACTGACCAGGTGAAAACAGTGTAAACTGCAATAGTGTAAAGAGACGGCAGCATTAGTATGTGGGTTTGACACTGTCAGAGAAATGCTCTCCTCACTACCCACATCTATAAAAAACAACTGACACTTTGCTTAGGTGCGCATGTATGTAGGTTTGTTGAGTGAAGGTGGCAGTTCTAGAGACATTTTTATTGACACACTGTAACCGATTTCTATAATTTGAACGGTATTTTACTGTTATATGCACTGTACGATACTGTACAATTTACAGCAATCTCTTTACAGTGAATTCAAGAGAGAAAATACGGTTGTCAGTCCCACCAGCAGTGTGAATCTAACTTAGACTCAACTTGGTATTAAGAGATTATTATTAGATGTGGGCTCAAGACACGTTACTCCAATAACAGTTCTGAAGACTTGCAAGTATTTGCAATACCTTGGCAAATATTAGAATACCTGCAACTCAGACTCGAGGTGAGTCATACCTTTACAGACTAAACATTGAGTTTTTACAGCCCACAAAAACTGCAGCAAAAATAATCAGGTACAGCTTGGCTCATCTTTTAAAAACAAATGAAGACAGGTACAGGTTTTTTTTTTTTTTTTTTAATTTTTACTGAAAAATACTTTAAAAATGCTACAGTAACCTGTAAATTGTTAACATCTAATTATGTTATTTGACTGTAAAACACATAGTATTTGAAAGTAAAAACTATTACCATATAAATGATTAAAAAAAAAAAATAGTAAAAAACAGGGACATTTCCTGTGTAACATTACATTTGATTATATGTGATGGACATGTTGTGTTAAATTTTAAAGGTGCCATGGAATGTTTTTTTACAAGATGTAATATAAGTCTAAGGTGTCCCCTGAATGTGTCTGCGAAGTTTCAGCTTAAAATACCCCATAGATTTTTTTTTATTCATTTTTTTAACTGCCTATTTTGGTGCATAATTAGAAATGCGCCGATTCATGTTGCGGCCCCTTTAAATGCTCACGCTCCCCGTCCACGGAGCTCGCGCTTGCCTTAAAGGTGCTAAAGAGGATCTTTTCGTCGACTGAGAAACCAAAGACTGTTAGTGAGTTTTTTAAATGAGCGCATGCGTAAGAACAGCCCCCCTCCTTCACAGCTCATTTCGTGGGAACACCTCCCAAAACTCATGCACGAGTATTGGAACACGAGTGTTTACCACCGGCATTCGCTGTGTCGTGTTAGTGAATTCATTATGTCGGACTCACCGCAGGTAACTCATAATCTGCAGTTGTTACTCCTGTCTCCAGACAAAAACATCACATGCGGCGCTTGTAGAGTCTGGAAAGTTACTGGAGGGCGCAGCCACGCACGTCTCTCACAAGGAACGTCATGGTAGTGATTGACAAGCCAGAGGGCCAATCGTTAACGCGATGATCGCATAAACGATTGGCTGATGTTTTTAAGGCCCTACCTCATGCACAGATGATGTATATTAATAATATTCGTTTCAGTGCACCTAATAAATAGTCTTTTATCACTTAGTAAAGACAGTTTCAAGTAATATTATACAAAAATGTATAAAACAAAACATCCTCTTTAGCACATTTAAACAGTGCATAAACAAAGTTTACACTGCTAATATAACCCTCAAAATGGATCTTTACAAAGTGTTCGTCATGCATACTGCATGCATGTGTCGGATTATGTGAGTAAAGTATTTATTTTGATGTTTACATTTGATTCTGAATGAATTTGAGGCTGTGCTCCGTGGCTAACGGCTAATGCTACACTGTTGGAGAGATTTATTAAGAATGAAGTTGTGTTTATGAATTATACAGACTGCAAGTGTTTAAAAAATGAAAATAACGACGGCTCTTGTCTCCTTGAGTACAGTACTCTTGTTATTTAACTATGCCAATATAAATTCAATTTTTAATTCTAGGGCAGCTTTAAGCTATTTAGTTTATGTTTACTGTATTATTTTATTGTCATGTGTTAGCCTGATGGTGTTTTGTGTTTGTGTGTGACTCTCCGTCTCTATAAATGTATTAGCCAAGAACAGACAGGCCACTTCTGATGAACTCTGATTCATCATGTGGTTTTCTATTTTTTTACCAAATGTATTATTAGGGTGTTTTATCTTTACTTTTTAAGGTATAAAGCAGATTTTATTATTAACATTATATAACTTTTTGAATTATATGGTTATAAGTTGTAAAATATACAAGCACAAACATTCCGTGATACCGGATATAATAATAATAATTTTTTCAGTGATTTTTTTGCAACCACAGCTAATGTTTCTTACTTTTCCCCCTATAAATTTAACAGGATATTTTTACAGTGTGTAACAGGTGCCAGCTAAAGAGCTGTGCAAGTAAAACCTCACTCCCCTTGCCTCAAAAGACGCACTAGAGACTGATGCTAGAGGTTGTGGTCTTTAGCATCCTTGTTAGTGTGCCCACCTCCCATGCCAGTGACACTGGTTCGAATCCCGCTCAGAGAGGTGCGAGTAGGACCAGTTACATTGGTGCCATGAGCCGGATGGAAGTGAGGTTTAGGGAGGCGAGTGTAACGGAAGCCAGCTAGTAAAGAGCTGTGCAAGTAAAAACTCACTCCCCTTGCCTCAAAAGGCGCGCTAGAGACTGACACTAGAGGTTGTGGTCTTTAGCATCCTTGTTAGTGTGCCAACCTCCCAAGCTGGTGATGCTGGTTCGAATTCCTCTCAGAGCCGTGCGAGTAGGACCAGTCACATATGAAACATAGGCCCTGTCATGCGTTTTGGTTTATCAGATCTCAAGTAGACCTGGTGTTTTAATCCATCTCTGTTGTCCACTTTCAACCACTTCTGTCCTGATTTCTTCAAGAGGCAGGTCTATGGATAGGTAAATGTATTTTTTTTTCAAATCTTTCGATCTAATGGACAATATAAGCTTGCATTTGAACGGACGAAAAAGACGTTAAAAAAATATGTGAGCATCACACTGTAAACCCTAATGCTCAAAATACTTAATTCGTTTGAGTAGGACAAACTTAAATTAAACAAATTAGTTCAGTTAAATTAACAGTTGAGTATTTAAAACTTTCTTTTACTTTTGAGTTCACAACACTGACATATTTCAAGTAAACTAAACTGTTTTAGTTGCAGCAGATTTCTAATTCCCAGCATGCTTTGCATCAGACTGTCTAAATGTTGAAATAAAGTGTTATTTTGTGTGTTTTTGCATAAGATTAACATAGGGAGACATAAGTTAGTGTTTAATGTTGTGTTATGTTGGGATTGACAGGGGGTTCTGTTATGTTAGTTTTGTAAGGTTACCATTCTGGTGAAGAGTAGACCGTGTGGTTAGGTTGAGGATGGGCTGCAAAACTTTTAAGACCACATATACTGTATGTTGTTTGATTATATACATGCAAGTATATATTGACAGTCTCTTTGATAATTATAATAGCATGTGTTTTTTGCTAACTAACATTTAACCAAGATTTGAATGTCATGTTTATGTAAATTAACTATATGTACTTGAGTAGGGCGAGGCTGAGAACTGTGGGAGCGAAGGAATGCCAGTGATGTGATTGTTAATGAGAGACACCTGTGCACCACACTAGCATTGCTCCACTTCCATGGCTCTCGGCCCCGCCCCACTTGTCACAAAAAAATTAAGTTCTACTAACTTAAAAAAAATAAGTTAGTTAACTTAAATTTTTTGAGGTAATAAGTTTCCTCAAATGTTTTGAGTATTCTGAACTTATTGAGTTTTACAGTGCAGCTTTCATTTCTGCTCTGATAGTCACAACACCACGGCAAACGCTGTGAGTGCGTGTTAGAAATCAGGAATGGTGAGAGAACATTGTGCTTGATACGTTTTTCATCACAGTTTAAATCCTGTTTGGCTTGTGCGTTTCCCATAATGTTTAAGTCAGTTGGTGGAGTGTAGGTGGTCTTTTGTGGCTGAACACATTTGTCCACATAAGCGTTTACACTATGAAAGCAATCCGGTCGAATGCATTTTCGACTACCTCCAGAAGTGGTCGAAAGTGGACAAGCTCAAACTGTTTTAGGCCCCATTTACACCTGTATTTAGTGTCATTCACTTGTGATCCGATCGACCAAAACACATCTTAATACTAGGTGTAAACAGCTAGGGCCACAGTTGGGGTCAAGGCCAGAAAGTTCAAGACCCACACCAAGAAACCTCTTGTTGCCCAGATCCAAACCAAAAAACAGAATAATTTAATCAACTGAAAAAATAAATGCTGAATTTATTGCAGCAATCATAAAAAAAAATCTGATAATAACGTCACCACTTTATTTTCAATGTTTTAAATTTTTCCAAACCCACAAATTCCAATAAATTGTGGCTGTTTTACACAGTCAATACATATTTGTGAACATAAACATTGTACACCTCAAAAATGTTTTTTAAAAATGAAAACAAAGACTTCTTACATCTGAGGTCCACCAAAGAGGACAGGAGCTGTGCAGGGTTATGAAAAGATACTGTGCCAAACACTGGAAATAGTCTGTGTCTGTTGTCTGAGACTGTAAGCAGTGACCCAGATCCAGACCAAGACACCAAGTGATTACACCCAGACTAAAGTCATGTTTATGCAGTCTAATGAGGCCTAAGACCAAGACTAGGTCAAAGCCAAGAGTTGATTCCCTGGGAAAACACAAATGCTCCTTCCTTTTTCAACCATTGATAGTCAAGACATGACTTTACCAGTGTGGGGAGGTTATGTTATAAAGTCTGAAGTTAATACAATGCCTCTGGTGTATTTTATTTAATGCACTTTGTATTGCATATCAGGACTAGATATGTAACACAACAAATGTGGACTTCTTTGGTGCAGATATCTTGAGCTAGAGAAGGCCCAGGACTTTGGGGAAAACAACTGTCCCACTCAGAAATCCAAAGTAGGTTAGAAAGTACAATCAAGAAGCCCAGAGCAGAGCTCTGCTGAGATCCACTATACACAAAAAAATTATATACAGTCATATATATATAGTGAGGTCAAAACATCTAAGACCACATTGAAAACTTGGGTTTTTTTGTCATTTAAACTTGGAAGTAAAGAGATATTTCTCAGATTTAGAATCATTGATCATGTCTTGCATCTACTGAAGCACAAGATGCTTTTTGGGTCATTTTCAAATCATAAAATAAAAAAGTAAAAGCTGTAACACGCACACACACACACAAATATAAAAGCCATGCAAGAAGAGTACCTGTCATGTACACTTCAGTAGACACAGCAAGATACATTCATGGACACACATGAAGTTAAATGGTGGAATAATAGCCTGTGTGTCTGAATGTGTGTGGTTTCTGGCTGTTGTCGGATCTGTGGTGTATCCAGGACACCATGTGTGTGTTGCGTCAGAGTATGTGTTAGGCCCACGCGTGCTCCAGATATTGGCTCGGAGTAAAACTGTCAGTACAGAAACTGTGGAGCAAAGCACATGCTCACTACATTGAGCCATTCAGCTTGATGAAGCTAACCATGCAACCTTAAATTAGTGGATTACACTTAGATGAATACACACACACACAAGCCATCACACAAATACCCCATTAGATCTGAACGCGTCTTAATAAATCATTATCAGACAGGACCGTGCATCTCCTCCCTCATCTTAACGACCAGCTGACTTTTACAAATGTCCCCTGCACATTCTCTCTCCTAATGGCTAAAGTGCAGTGACACTGGGTTTGCGGGACTGTAAATCATTCAAGTTAGTGTCACACACTTGAGAGATTTACACCCATAGAGTGAGTCCGTTTAAGCTTTAACGAACTGACTTTTGTGTTGCATGTCATGTGCTAAAATATGTTGTATTGGGTTCCAATGAACTGTTTTCAAACTAGTTTCCCTATCTGCCGGTAGTAAGTCTCTCAAACAAATAAAGCAACGTTGAAAGCAACACAGAGCCACAGACTTCACACTCTTGGGGGAAATCAACCATGAATGGCTTATTTATAGCTGTCTCTGCACATTAAGATGGGATAGGAGAAAGTATTTTAACATTTAAAATAATGTACACACATCAAGCTGAAGTGGCTAGGAGAATTTATAGTAAATACTATAGTGTTTTTGAACCATACTATAGTAAAGTAGGCTTTGTTGATTGTTTTGCTGTGGTAACATAACAACTATAACACTATAAACTAATTACCCAATACTGTATAAAGTTTTCTACAACTATAGAATATATTATACAATATACACTACAGATTACTGTAGTAAAAACTAAAGTAAATTATACAAATTACAGTTTATCAGTTCACTGTAATTAATACTACAGTATGCTGTAGCATTAATTAACAAAGTGTTGTAAGTAATATAATATATACAATATACTAAAATGTACAATAGTATGGTTCAAAAACACTATAGTATTTACTATACATTACTATAGTGTTTTTTCATCTGCTACTGCAGCCAGTATAATCACAATGAAATCATCCAATATTTAACAACTACAAATTAAGCGTCCAATGTGTAGGGCAGGGCTAATATGATTTATCTCCAGCATAAACTCCGGCAATATCTGATATTTGCATAAAGTAGAACTGCCCAACCTTTTGACTCTCTCGGCCGCTGTCAACGCTTTTCCCGGTCCGCTGTATCAATCCCCCAATTCAACGCGCGAGTGTAAAGCTCAACTCCCATAGGAATGAATTGAAAGTGCTCGCTCTGCGCCATTGGACATGCACCATCGGGATCGTAGAACCATTGCCATTGAACGATGCTTTTGGGAAACGAAGGCCAGGTGTATTTAGTCACACCCTGCAGTTCCTTCATCCAGCCACCAGAGGCCTCTCCCTTCTGAATGCTACAATTTAATTGAACGCACCTGCGTTTTGTTTACTGCTTGTATGGTTAAGTAGCCTGGCTCTACATTCATCGGTAGTCATTATATTGTTATTACGAAATTCTGAGTCTCTTCAATGGCACAGGCTACTAGTGTGTTGTATTCGTATTTTTTACCTTATTTTGATTTGTTTGCAATCTGTTGGCTATTTGACTGCATACATTATTACTATGATTACTGCATTAGCGTTTTACTATTTTGCTCATTTAACTCTCTGCAAGGGGATTTTCACACTGTGACAATCTGCTATGTAACAAAATGGGGGCAGCAAAATGAAATGGCCATTGGCGTACACTACTTATATATATATATATATATATATATATATATATATATATATATATATATATATATATAAAACACCCTGATTAAGAGGTGTGCAACCCATCCTGAAGTTTAGCTCCATCCTGCTTCAATACACCTGCTTTCTAGTGATTCTGAAGACCTTGATTTAAGGTATGCTTAATTACTTTTGGTGCTAAACTCTGCAGGGAAGTGGCCCTGTCCTAATCCATAAACATTTATTGAAAACATCAGTATTTTATAATAATGTGAAATGCCATGCTGGGTCTTCTGGGAGCAATGTTGAGTGATCAAATAAATCACTGAAATAGTATTCTGAATCACTACAGGGTAAGAGGTTAGATTTGTAAGCAGTGGTATTGTCCCTTGCGTAACTCTCTTGTATGTATGATGTTATGGAGTTTTTGGGAATATGACCATAACAATTTCCAGCTCTGAGTTTTTGCTCATTGGTATTCGGAAGAGCCTTCAAATTCTCTTCTCATTCATCTCATTAAATGTGTCATCTGACTGAAATTACCACCATCAAAAAGGAAATTATCTTGTAAGTATGTTGACCAGCTGTCACATTTTTATTTTGGCCAGAACAGCAGGCCTATTATAAAGATGATGTTTTTTATATGGAACAAAATTCAGATGAAGCCAGAAAACTGATAAGGTTGTCAAATATGCTATTGACCCTTTGAAAAACAAGATGTCTTCTGCTATGCTTTCAGTTTAAACTTGGACATTTTTTTTTTCCACTTAACCACAAAGCTCACTATTTTGAAAACAAAATGAGAATTCAGATTCATGTATGGCCATGTGCTGAATATTGAATACATCTGAAAACCTCTATAAGTTTGCCATCTTATATACACAATATGTGTTCCTTATTGAATTGGTATCGGTGTTGGCCTGAGATGGCCTCTGAGTAAAATATGTTTTCTTGCTTATTTATTTGTTGGACAGCCTCCATGTTGCATTGCAATAATACTGCATTCATTATTCAAAATAATTTCCACATTATATACTGTATCAGACTGCATTAAGGGTATAATGTAGGAAATAATGTATTAAATTGAATTGTTATAAAATTGCATCGCAGATTAATTTAGACATTAAGCTTCCTGTAGTGACTGGTTCATTGAGTTTGAGGAAGGCTTGAAAATGCTGTTTCTGCATTATTCATTTATTGCTATGAATTAGATGAAGATGCGTTCACATTTGTCTTCAAAATAAGGCTACAGATAATTTTAAAGAAATTATAAACACATTACCTGAAGCTTATGTGCAGCATGTGATTTTATGTGCAAAAGCATGCATGTGCATCAGGGCTCGTGTTTGTGCATTTTGTTATTGTATGTTGTGTATAAAGATAGATGTAAATGGATTAGGACTAAAATTGGGGTTAATTTATTGTAATTGCAATGCAAATTTTCATAATTGCATAATTATTATAGAGTAAACACTCTTCATTTTTAATCACTAACACTAGATGTTTGTGGGATAGTGGTGTGTTAAAAATTAAAAGTTTGCTCTAGGAGTACCTTTTAATAAAAGAAAAGTCTAATTAGACAAGATTATGGATATCAAAGTCAAAGCTAAAACTGTCATGCAAGCTCTGCTGTTGTATTGAGTGAAAGTAAGTGAGTGTGTGCGCACATTTGTCCGTGTGTGAAGGGGGGTGTGAGTGTGTGTTTTATGTAATGTAGCATGGTCTGTTTGGTAACAAAAGTGGTGACACTGAAAATTGGGTTACCATGGAGACAGAATTTTCCCACTTTTTTGTGCTCATGACAGACTCGTGCTAACCTCTCTTCCATTTCTTCTTTGCTCCTTTATTTCATAATTCATTCTTCATTAATTCATGAAGTTGTGCATATTTTTTGATGCTGTTGCTGTTGCCTTACTTTATTTCACACTAACTTGGTTTATTTTGTCTGCACTGACATTAAAATGTATTGTTATAAGCAGATGTTTGTTTGTAGATGTGAGATGTGGGAAATGCAATGATGTGTTTTGTTAATCTAAATAGTCCAAGGAAATGGGAGAATCTTCATTAGTCAGTGTGAGCTTGTGTCTGTCGTTTGTGTAGCTCTCTCCTTTAAAAAAAGGTCTTAAATTTATTATCTGTTTTCAGTCGTAAAATTGTTACATTTATGAGCTTTCTGGATAATTACCTGCGACTCCTTTCAAGTCCGTTCTGGGCTTTCTTTTAATAAGTAAACAACTCCTAATTTGACCCAGTTTAACTCCACATTAGTACACACACAAATAAATGCTTGTCTTTGCGTGATTCACAGACTATATAAAAGATTTCTTAATAACTGTTACAGATTCTCTGGAGCTTCAATACTGCTTCCATGCCCACACATAAACCTGTGTTTTCTAATTAGAATTAATTGAATGGTTGGCTAGCAGACATACTTTCCAGAAAACACTTTTATATCTTTGTTAGATGCTTTTATCCAAAGCGATTTACTTTGCATTCAAGATATACATTTTCTCTGAACCCACATTTTCTATATGAGATCATGTATAAACTGGAAAAAAGTAAACAAATCTTTCTCTCCAAAGCAAATCAGAATTCCCTTTGAGCCATGAATTTGCATTATTTGCTCAAGCAAGCAGATAATGGGCATAGGTTTCCAAACTTAGATACACAGACATGGATAATCACAATGGACCTGCTGTTACAAATGGTAAAATTTATCATCTTGAAATTTGTTCAGTGGACTGTAAAACGTCCTTTTCCTGCCTATTCTGAAACATGATTGGTCGGCTAAGGAAGACAAAAAACGCTGGGGGTAACAAAAAGCAGCAATGCATTATGACAAGTGAATGTTTGTATAAGTTTAGATGCATCAAAACTACTTTATAGAGGTTTGCATGCTTATATTCAGCATTACATCAAAATCAATGTTATCAATGCAGGTTGTCAGAATGGGTCATTTCTAAATATGAATTGTTAGGTTGACTTAAAGGGAATGCATCTTTATAAGGATGAACAGCAAATGTTCCTGAGGGACTTGTGTATGCATGCCTGTGTGTTTGTTAAATGATATGCATGTTAAATGGTTTTGTAGTGTTACATCACATTCTAACGTAGTTTTCATAAAACAGTAGGCTGGGCGGTCCGAGTTGTGAATAGTGTAAAGTTCAAAGTCAGTTAAACTGCAGACCTTAGAGTTTTGGCTACCTCTTTTGGAAAATAGAAATGTGTCATTCTAAATAAATCTATAAAGGGATGTTGTGTACTAGTTTTTTCAGAAGGTACCAGTGGCAGTCCTGACTCACTCAGACCCCCTAGGCGATATGAGACATGACTAGGCCCAGGTGGAATCTGTGATGTTTTTTAAATAACGTTCTATTTTTAGGGAGAAGGTGCAAAATGAATTTCAATATGGTAAAATGTATTAAAATAGTATTTTAGCAATAAACGGCTAAAAGAATAATGAAATTAGGCAAAATGTGTAGAACTTTATGAATTCTGTGAAAATCTGCTGAACTTTCTGTGGTGCTGGCACAGGTTTTGTAGGGTTAGACATGACCAGGGGCTGCAGAAACATCCTCAGAATCAAATTCAGTTTGTTTAGTAACCATGGTAACTTTACTTGGGGAAAAATAACTTTTTTGAATCTTAAATCAAGAATTAAGATAGGACGTTTTTGTAATACAGCACCAGAAGACAAACACTTCTTTAAAAAAACACACAAAAAAACACAGTTATGGTGCGGCTTACAAATATTTGCATTTAAAATCTACTTGTCTCAAAAATCTGAGGGGACATTTGCCTTCTGTATATATATATATATATATATATATATATATATATATATATATATATATATATATATATATATGGTGAAATCAGGTTGATTGGGACATTTTTGCCATTGAGATAAATTGGGAAAAATGTCCCAATCAATCTGAATTCACCCTACTTGTCCATGAAGTTTAAAAGACTTTAAATAGACCCGTCGAACAGTTTTCCCTTTGACTGGGTGAATGATCTTAGCTGAAAATCATTTAATTTAATTGCATGAGTTGGGGATCATAACGGCTCCCGTGGATTTCCTACAGGGAAATTACACAGCTGGGAGCGTCTGACTCATAACGAACCACCAATTTTGGCGCAAACGGAGCAAGCCCCAAAATCACCGTTTTCATTGAGAGAAACAGGAGTCGGTTCGTTGAACTGTTTTGCTCTCTTTAACACGTGGAGGCGACAGTGGTTTTGCAACATCGAGAGGGAAAATGACTTGTTTACTGAGGCGTCGAGTGATTGAGAATTTTCCACAGTTTTGACGCGCCCATCATGCGCAGGGACTGTTAATGGCGCTCATTATCATGACTGTATTCATGTGTGTGATGGGGAAGAGAGAGAGAGAGAGAGAGAGAGAGAGAGTAAGAGAGAGAGCAAGCGCCTAACATCTACTTGATTCATGGAGTGTGCGTCTGAGAGCAATGATCTGTAAAGTTGGGTGGAAATATGAACGAGCATAACCAAATGATTTGCCTCAGATAAGACATAAAACTAGTCCGTCTGTGTTTACAGACAGAAAATCAGTATATGCATGACTGTAAAACGTATATGTTTAATTATAGGTGGCAAAGGAAGAGAATTGAGTTGAATTTGGCGCGGAGCGCGTGGGAGGCATTGGCAAGTATAGTCTCAATTCCGCGCTGAGATGTTAAGGAGCGTACACGCGCTCGACAGTTTGCCATTATGTCTCGAGTTTAGCCGATGCTGTCGCAGAGGAATCTATATCCGAAATAGATCTAATCCACGTTATCGACGTTTTAACGTCTGAATACGGGGTGTTGCTGTTTTCTCCAAAAGGATGCGATATTGACGGAATCCCCCTCAGAAGAGGCACGCGGACCTGTTCCACAAGCCCCACTGCGGAACGCGCTCGAGACTCAGAAATAAATAACACAAATATTAGGGTGAAAAATCCCTGTGGTCGTTTTATGTCGACTGAATCAGTGAACGCATTTTTCTTCCCTTTTTCTGGTGAACCTCTGTAAGGAATGGACACGGTAAACACAAGGACACTGGTGGAATTACGCCGTTAAGAGCGCTGAACTTGACGGATTTGTTTATAAAGAAAGAGCAAGGTTATACGATGAAGAGTGAGGACACGGTGTAATCCCTGACTGGTAGCCTATATTGGAAATGTATAACGAGGATATTGGGTAAGTTGTTCTCTTTTTACTTTAAATAAAACATCAAAGAACGTATTATTCACCATGTTTTCATCCTTACCAAATGTGGGTTCGCTCTCTCATTCAAATTGGAGTCGGTGTATCCTCACGTTGACAAAACCGTCGGCTTATTTTTGTGACGGGAGAAATTATTTCAACCGCCTTGATGCGCAACACCTGCTGCGCGAGCGAGCGCCCTACATAGAGACAAACCTCGCGCGCGCGTGAGGGGAATACCACACCGGCCGCTGTTTAAACACACCAGGTCTCTCACACACCTTTGCATCACTGACTATACTCTCGAAGCTCACTGATAGGTATTCTTTAAAACACGCTCATGTGGTATTGTAGTCAGACTCTGAGGTTACTTGGTTCTGTGCGGGGGACCGTTACGCGTCCACGCAGATCAGTTTGCCCGCGAGCCCACTCGCGAAGCCTTTTGGTGTGGCTTTTCTCTGTGAACACGAGCGAGAAGTTACAGAAAAACATTAAATAATGAGTTATGTCATTTTTGTTGACCTAGTGTAAGGATTTTGGTTGACTTTCTTTCAGAACCTTGAATACTTAAGCTCCTGTCAAGGTGGTTCGCCGAAGGTCTGAAAAAAATGCGCCGAGAAACGCGCCTTCTCTGTGAGGAAATCTTCGTGGATAACATTCACAAGACATCGGTCAGTTTCACAGATGGCACATTTCAACCATGCCGAGTCTTCTTCACTGACACCTCGTGACACGCAAGGTAAGATCCGTTTTAAATATTGAACGGTTAGTAATAGGTGTGAAGCGGCGGACAGGGAGATCCGAAAGGGGGCGCCGTTGTTTCGCGGGTTCAGTCTAAATGGGGAATGAGGGACTTGCAGATTTGGGTGCAGTCACGTTGTCCAAGCACATTTTTGATGTTTTCCTCTTGCTTACAGGACCAGGCCTGAAATAGTCTTTCCTGCAATGGAGGATACAAATTTAGGAGCTGATATATATTTCAAAACCGCCCACTCCCTACCCACACATGCATGTATAGAGATACTTATGCACGTCTTGATAAAATGACCTCAACCGAACACCCAGATATACGGCAGTGCATTCTCACATTTGCTATATCGGGCCAACTTTTGTTACGCTTTACGCTAGAAAAATAATTTACGCAAGTATGCGAACATAGACATGAGCACCTGGCCAATGCAATGCCCTGTTGATCATTCTTGCTGGTAACAAGCTTCAGGACTCAAGGGGGCAATGGAGTTAACTTCAACATTTTGTGCAATTAAAAATTAAAGTTGCTATAAACATTATAACTTTAAACTTGCATGGCATGATTTTCTTTAAACTGTTGCTTCGCCATAACAGTAGTTGAAAGAGAAAACTAACCAAAAAAGACAATGTCAGCGATACCGCAGTTTTCCACACATTTCGTAAGCTTGCATTGCTAGAAGTGTCTGCGTTCACATACTTAGGTAGAATATGTTAAGACCTTAAACAGAAGAATATATGAGCATATATGTTGGTCAGAGAAAGAGATAGATGGGGGAGGAGGAGCTAGTGCAGGTGCTTATTTTGAGAGTACTCATAACTGTTGACCCCTCCACCTTTCCACACAGTCAAACTCAGAAATCCACCCACAACCTCCCCATTCGCCTGCGAAGAGAAGTGATCTCAGCGGTGATATTCTGCTAACAGAGGAGCCGATCTGCACTTCGCACTTTACGCTGTGGTTTTGAATTATGAAATATGGGCTGTGACAGACCATCAAAACTGTGGTTGGTACTTCCAGGCATGTACTCAAACCTCACTTGTACAAACACTCCTATTGGCAAGACGTTTTTGGCAGCGTTGCTTAAATTTTGATGCGTAAAAAGCCATGGGTCTGTTTTTGTATGCGAGCGAAACGAAACGTCTTTCTTTTTGAACCTTGGCTGCTCTTCAGTTGAATCCTGCAAGCTTAGGTTGAAGGTGATGTCTTATGTGGCTGAAAACATTACACACGGTTCACTTGTAAAATGTCCAACAAAGCTGACAGATGCACATGCAGAAGGAGTGAACAAGATGCAGATTGATGCGCTACATTTGCAAACACTAAGTGCTACTCTGGGTTAGACTTAAGGGCATGGATGCTTTGCTGGGGTAGCTCTGCAAGCATGCCAATTATGGATGTTAGCGAGTATACTAAATGAGAAAGTTACAGGGGCAACAGAGCACAATTGCCAGCCTCTGGAATCTCTAATGCAGCCATTGAGGCATGTACCACTTTTGGACCTTCATAAACTACCAGTGCAACCATCAAAAAAGCAATTAGGCAATTATGTGATTGGCACTAATTTGTATGCTAAATGTTTTAGCTGTCAGAAGATAAACCCTCTTGCTATCTGCAATAAGTGCTTGCCAACATTTGAAAATTCATCAATGAATTATTAGTTTGTCAAATGTTAAACAAGTCTTGCTTTATTCATTTAAAAATTATATTGTAGGAGGATTTATATCATACATAAGCAGATAACAGTCATCCACTTTTTTCTATTCTTGCATTGATGTATTGATGTTGTGATTTAACATATTAGTTATAAATATCAGTATACTCAATTAATTGTGAATGTTTAAACACAAACACACACATGCGTGCACACACACATATTAACAGTTGCAAGAAAAAGTCTGTGAACCACTTGCAGCATCTGTGAAAATGTGAATAATTTTAACAAAATAAAAGAGATCATACAAAATGCATGTTATTTTTTTATTTAGTACTGTCCGGAGTAAGGTATTTCACCTAAAAGATGTTTATATATAGTTGACAAGAAAAAAAACAGCTGAATTTATTAAAATAGCCCTGTCCAAATGTTTGTGAACCATTGGTTCTTAATACTGTGTGTGGTTAACCTGGATGTTTTACAATGTGATGGTTGTTCGTGAGTCTCTTGTTTGTTCTGAACAGTTAAACTGAGCTCTGTTCTTCAGAAAACTCCACCAGGTCCTGCAGATTCTTCAGTTTTCAAGGATTTTTTTGCATATTTGAACCCTTTCCAGCAGCGACTGAATGATTTTGAGATCCATCTTTTCACTGTCAACTGAGGGACTCAAACACAACTATTAAAAAAGGTTCAAACATTCACTGATGCTCCAGAAGGAAACACGATGCATTGAGACGTGGGGGGTGAAAACTTTTGAACAGGATGAAGATGTCAAAATTTTTCTTATTTTGTTTAAATATATATATTTTTTTCATTTAGTACTGCCCTTCGGAAGCAACAGAAGATACTTGCATGTTTCCTGGAAGACAAATTAAGTACAATTTACCTTGATCTTGAAATTCAAAAAGTTTTCACCCCCTGGCTCTTAATGCATCGTGTTTCCTTCCGGAGCATCAGTGAATGTTTGAACTTTTTTGAATAGTTGTGTTTGAGTCCCTCAGTTGTCCTCAGTGTGAAAAGATTGATCTCAAAATCATACAGCCACTGCTGGAAAGGGTTCAGATATGCAAAAAATGCTTGAAAACTGATGAATCTGCAGGAGCTGGAGGATTTTTCTGAAGAACAGAGCTCAGTTTAACTGCTCAAGACAAACAAGAGACTCATGAACAACCATCACAAAACATAAAAACAGTCTTGGATCATCCAGGTAATGAGACACAGTATTAAGAATCAATGGTTCACAAACTTTTGAACGGGGCTATTTTAATAAATTCAGCTATTTTTTTTTCTTTTTTCTCATCGACTATATATAAACATCTTATTAAGGACAGTACTAAATAAAAAAATAACTTTTTGTATGATCTCTCTTATTTTGTTAAAATTTTTCACATTTTCACAGATTCTGCAAGTAGTTCACATACTTTTTCTTGCAACTGTATGTATATATAATATATATATATATATATATATATATATATATATATATATTTATATTATGTGTGTGTGTGTGTGTGTGTGTGTGTGTATAACAGCAGTCCTCTGCAGTGTGGCCATCTAAAATTATTTAAAATAGCATTTTGCACAATTAGTTTCCTTTTATTATTATGCACGCTGACTTATTACATAATATTAGGTGACTACATGGAAGATTTGTCCTTTGAAACATTAGTTTGTCACATCGCAGGTGACTAAATATTGTAAAAAATAAAGTTTAGTTTATAGAATTATATGTATTTTTTTATATAAATATATTATGTTTTATAGAAATATACATTTTATATGAAAGTGTTGAATATGAAAAAGTTTATATGCGTATTATTTCTCAACTCCCCATATATAGCCATTTGCAATATATTCAATGTAACATTCCAGGGTAAGACTTTTTGTTAAGCTGTGCATTTATGAGCTTCTGCAATAAGCTTTGTCCTTTGTTGAGGACTGGTGATATAAAATGGTTGTATTTGCAGAAGCTGATGGCAGCACATTCTTATCACATCGTTCATTGCTGAGCACCCCAAACAAGCTCCCAAAACTCAAACTGTGGAGACTGTGGGGTTTATTTCATTTTATTGATTTTTGTGTCATGATGAGTATTGATTTTAAATTACACGCCCTGGCCCATACAGTATATTAAGAGACAAACTGACATGGTTTCATGATGCTATATATATGTCCTGTTAATGTCAGTGTGTTGCCAATCCTCAACCAGACTTAAATAAGAAACTAGTGCAGATATTTTTATTATAAGATAATTCTCAACACCTCAACAGTACTTTTTCATCTGTGGTTGGTGGCTGTGGCCCAGTGGTATTCAGTGAATGAAATGTGACTGATGACGGAACTCTAGGGATGAAGCAGGTGTATCCAGTGACATTTCTGAGAGTGAAAAGTTCAGTGTGAATTTGATCAATCTTGCTATCAAAGCCTGTTTGATAGCAGAGTATTCTCTACCTTGACAAAAGAGGCTAAATGAAAAAAATCTATATTTTTAACTTGAAGGAATAATATCAGTCAGTCATTCACACTTTAGTTGTTCCAAACCTGTTTGGTTTTCTTCTGTGTAACACAAAAGGAGATGTTTTGAACTGTTCACACTGCTGTTTTCCATACAGTGTAAATGAAAAGGAATGGGTGCCAATTGAGTATGTATGGATTTGCCATTATGTTGTATGGAATAGAGCTGTTGTAGATAAATACATCATCTTTTGTGTTCCACAAAAAAAAAGAAAGTCGTATGGAATTCCTCTATTCTGAAGTTGACTTTTACATTCAATCTCCTGAGATTGAACCATCTTTAAACCGCTGACATCAGCGCACTTAAATTTAACCATGTGTAAGCTGTTCTTCACTCATGAAGTTATAATGCTCTCCAGTTAGTGCATGGTTTCATCAATTATTACTATAATTTAAGAGACAGCTACGCTAGCCATCTGGAATCATTCAGGCATCAAATTCTGCCTAGAATTGTAATAAACTATTGAAGAGTCCTATCAATTAGACGGCCATTTAAATGCAACCACGCTGACATATTGTAAGACAGTACATCAGAGTTAATTGCTAATAAGTGAACCACTGTTCCATTTAACTGTTTAGACTAATTGAAAAGTATTGACTTAAAATGATTGAGTAGTTGAACAGAGTACCATGCCATCTTAACCTTTAAATGCTCGTCTTCCGTTTTCACTTTCCATTAATTTCCAGACCCCCTCGCTGAATCGTTGCGTGCAAAGTAATTGGCCGGATGTAATTTATGTCTATGTGTTATCTGATTTTGGTCTAGTTTATATCTAGTAAGCCTTTAGATCTGTTATCTGAGGATGTTTTGCATCCTTTTAAAACATCTCATCTTGACAGGGGCTGAAGCCAGGAATGATGGGAGCTGTTGTCTGGTTGATGGTCTTATGGGCTTTGCTGGGTTGGTCGAAGGCTGCAGAGAAGCCTCCATCCCTGAGTGTTGCTGTGATACTGGGCCAGACCCCCACCGTATCCGAATCAGCCCTGCGTCCGGCTCGTGGGATAGGTGCACCTCTGGATGTGACCGTACTCAGTGTCCAGGTGAACCAGACGGACCCAGGAAGCATGCTCACACACCTGTGTGAACTCATGTCCCGACAGAGACTGCACGGGCTGGTCTATGGAGACGGCACGGACCAGGAAGCCGTGGCACAAATGCTGGACTTTGTTTCTTCTCAGACTTCCATGCCCATACTGGGAATCCATGGCGGCTCTGCCATGACCATGGCCGAAAAGGTAAGCGTTCACTCCTCCCTGGCTGGCTGTATGCGCTTTATTTGTCGTCTTATTTTGCTTGGGCATTTACAGCAACCCACCGCAGAATGTTTCATCATATCTGGCATCAATCAGGTGTTTTCCACCAAGTAAACAGAAAGCTTGATTTCAAATATTCAATGCCATGTTTTGGACTGTCTAGCTGTGTGGCATTAAACGAGACACAATTCAGATACCTGGCAGATTTTCTTTATCAGTCATGCCATCTGCATCAGATATAGCCTGACAGATTGCCAGTCTTTCTGTCACTGTCCCTCTGTCTGTCTGTTTGTTTCTGCAAAGTTGGCAATGAGCTGTGTTTATAGCAAAATCGGTTTCAGTTGTGTGGGTGTGACAGAAACCTGCGCCTGGGTTAGTGACAGATCTGCCACAAAGAGTTTAGTGTTGAAAAAGTTTATGATTGCACATTGATTCATTGATGCTGTCATGTCTACGTTAAACATCTAGCTGTGGATGTTTTAATGTTCATATTATCAAATGGATACATTTGACTATTAGGTTATTACTATACATTGTTCATCCACATAAACTGTAGAAACTTCTTCTAGGAGGCCATGTCATCCCGTTGCATCATCTGGCTGAGTTCACTTCTAACTACCCCTCCAAATAGTGATTTGATAATTTTAGATGAACGCACAGTCTCTTTTAACAGTGATGAAATACCCAAAGTAAGTGGATTGTGCTATTCCGTCATGGTTAGGAAAGTTTCTCGCTTAAACCAGACATTGTTTTGGATGTTTTAATTGTTATTAAATGTGCATTTAGATTTGTAAGTTAATAGATACCTTTTAAGAGCTGCTTTATTTTTTTGTTAAACACAGTTTTTCATGCATTGCAAATATTTTGGCCAAGATGAATCTTTGTCCTGCCAAAGATTTATTTCATCATTAAATATGACCAGTGTTGGAGAAAGTTACTTTTTAAAAGTAATGCTTTACAATATTGCATTACTCCCTAAAAAAGTAACTAATTGCATTACTTAGTTACTTTTTATGAAAAGTAATATGTTGCATTGCTCTACTTTTTCTCATCTGGGCTGGCCTTGCTTGTTTGTTTTTTAACAACAGCAACAACAACAACAACAACAAAAAGTTCTATTTTTGGCAAATGTTAAGGCTCTTTCACACCAAAAGTGAAATAAATAAGCCTAAGCCTGAAGGAAATGCATATTTACACCTGTACAGTAGAGGGCGCAGCTCAAATAAACAAACCTTTCAGCTGTGCTGCCGTTCTTGGATTAAGGAAGAGTATGATACAGGAGAAGGAAGTTCAACACTCTTATTTCTAAATCTAATCTAAAGTAATTTTTGCTTATAAGTATGGTTAAATTAGATCATTGAAGGTCAGCAAAGACATTGGTTAATAAAGTGAGGTTAAATACATATATGTGTATAATATAGTTAATTATTACAGGTTTGGATAAAATTCTGAGATTGCATTTCACTGTTTTTATTCATTTTGAGGAACACTGTTTGTTTTCATGCAAGTGAGATGAATAAATGCATTTTCACATTTAGTCTAGAACTACAATAACCATCATGTTCACACAGCACATACAGCACTTTATTTCTCTCAACATGGGGATGGGAGAGCTGTCAGTCAATAACTGTGAAAAAGTAACTTATTTGAAAAAGTAACTTAGTTATTTTGTTGTAAATTGAAAAAGTAATGTGTTACTTTACTAGTTACTTGAAAAAGTAATCTGATTACGTAACTCCCAACACTGAATGACAATAACTGGCATTCTGCAGTACCAATACCTGCTGATAGCCACTTGCTTTAAAAACACTCCTGTGAGTGTTTGTGTAAGCGCTTTGTGAAGAACTTAATGTTTCTATTTACAAAGTGTTTTTGCAGCATTGAGCTTTGTAGCCAATCACAGACATATCTATTGAGTGCGTGAACACAATGGCCAATCAGATAAATGTCAATAAGAGGTTTATTGTACAGCTTCATTGATTATAACAAGAGTTTTCACAAGAGTGCAGCTTGTGTACCTCGAGTTGTACGGCCATCCTTAAAAATATATTGGTTTGCTGTAACAGTAAAAAAAAAAAAAAAAAAAAAAAAGGGTCAGTAGGTAGTTCTATTTTTTTTTTTTTCAAGTTTCAATGTAAAAAAAAAGTATATTTTTGGTGATAGTGATTACGTAGGTATGAGTTTAAACAAATTAGCATATCGTGACATCACTCACTGGGTCTTTCAACCTGTGCCTTCGGGCGCAGCCGTGTTTCCACTGTCGGGCCTAAAGCGGGCGTGCTAGTGCGTGCCAGGGCCAGTCGCATTTCCACAGTCACTTCCGGGGCTTGATCGTGCCTCATCGGGGCTTCCTCGGGGCCAACGGCCCGGGTTTTTTGGGCCGCCGAATACCTTTGTCCAAAGCGGGCCAGCTCGGGCTTGAGGAGGGAGTGGTTACGAACAAAGGCGGAGTTTATCTGTGTGTGGAGACGGAGGCGCCGATGATTACATGTAGGTTACCAGCTAACACCAGCATTAAAGACTTTTAAAATCATTTTAGCTCAACTCACTTTCAGACAGCAGCAAGTGTTTTAAATAGCCTTACTTATGTTTGTGATCCGATGTGTGATCACCAAGACGCGCAATTGTGTGCACGCTATTACCATTGTAAACATGGTAAATACGACGGCTTGAAGAAATCAGACAAATATACGTAGGCTATCACAATCATGTAATTATTTTATTTGTCAGCCCGTCTCGTCTCTCAACGGGTTTAGACGAGGCGAACGCACCGGCCATATTGTGACATCCGTTAACCAATACTGTAAACATAGATGACGTCACAGGTTTTTATTTAAAAGAAAGAACGTAGCCTTCGTTTGTATGTAGGCCTAGGCTATTTATATATTTACAATACTTACTAAAATATAATTAATATTATTTTATTGCTTTTGTATTAGTTGTTTAAAGAGTAAAAAAAAAAAAAAAAAAAAAAAATTGGTCGGTCTTAAAGCAAATTTACAACCGGCAAGCCGGTCGGACTTAAAGCAAAAAAAAAAAAAATAATAATTTAGTCGGTCCTAAATTGACAGGGTCGGTCGGGTTACGGCAAACAAGAATATTTTTAAGGATGGCCTAATAGACAGCTTCAGTGATTATAAGGGCATCTTAATGGTGATTATAATGGTGATCTTTGTTTGCTTTCTGTATATAATATATATTTTTCATGCTGCTAACTACACATTGCAAAGTTTCTAAATTGATAACCATTTTTAAATGCACCATTTAATCCGATTGACAGGGA
Source organism: Chanodichthys erythropterus (assembly GCF_024489055.1). NCBI lineage: Eukaryota > Metazoa > Chordata > Actinopteri > Cypriniformes > Xenocyprididae > Chanodichthys > Chanodichthys erythropterus. The sequence continues at coordinate 9,532,325 of NC_090232.1, read as the reverse complement.
TAACCATAGCAATGGACAGAACAAAATCTGATTCTGTATGTCAAATGATCTGTGCATTATATGATCAAAGCGCTATATAAATAAATTTGACTTGACTTGACTTGACATTAAGTCTTGGAGTGTAAGTGCAAAATAATAGACCAGCCACTTTTTCTATGTAATATGTGTAATAACTTTGTTGTTCACTTTTTAACCCTTAAATGCATGATTGTTTCGCCAATCATTCTTACATATTCGGGTCTTTTACGACCCGGATCTATATCTAACAATGATGGATCTCTACCTGTCACGATAATATAAAACTCCTCTGATATTAGAGTAACAATTACAGAAGAATAAAAAAAAGCATATTTTGTTACCTTTTGGAGCCTGAAAGGGCTCAGTTTGAGCAGATGTTTTATGCTATCATCACTGTCCTTGTCAGAGCTCATTTCCCAGTAAATTCAGCAAATAATAGGCTAGTTTTATGTTTGAGGTCACAAATATGAGCCCATTCGCGATCTCAAATGTATTCTCAAAACTATATAATTTTCAACATCTTCAAAATCAATATTTTGATCACTAACATCTTCATCTGATCTATCCAGTTACAGTCATTTTTGATTGGGTTCAGTACTTGCTCTGCAGTAAATCGCTGAGCCATTTCTTTTTTTTCTTATTATTTCGTTTTCTGTCTAAATGAATCGTCACTTCATCATTGTGTATCAGACATTACCACCTTGTGGAATAAAGGTGAATTGCACTTATTCCGTCATCTAAGATTCAATTACTGTTGTGAAGAAAAAATATACGTACACTCATACACACCTCGGGTCGTTAGTGACCTTATACAATTTTTATAAAAAATGAATACAAAAATAGGCATTCTTTTATAATTTTATGATTTTTTTTCTTGTTATATTCTTTATAATAAATTGATTGAGGAATACTAAGAAGGCTGATGTCTAACTTTAAAAAATGAACGAGGAGGAGGGTAGTGAATGATGTCACAGGTCACTAAAGACTCGAGGTATGCATTTAAGGGTTAAATCAGTCATTCAGTGACTTTTTTTACATTTAAATTTACATTATTTTTAAGTATTAAATTGTTCTAAGCACATTTGTTTTATGATCCTTCCTGATGAAGGATGAGATGAGTTAGTATTACAAACTGTTTCTTTGCATATTATTTTGGATATATTGACAGTACTGGGTTCACCATTCACATGGGTATGGCACTTATTACTGTGTGTGTGGATGACTGTGTTCATCCGCCACCACCGAAGGCCATTTTTGACGCAGGAAACCCCAGAAACCGTTTCCTCTCATTGTATGTATGACGAGTTGTTTGTGATGGCAAGTATATATTGAAAGGTGTTTAGAATTCATAAGGTTTTTTTATATGTAATTTCCTCAGAGCGACATCCTCCAACTTCGCTTTGACACATTAGGCCCCGGTGCTGCTGTAGAGCTTGGAGAGTAATAATTGAAGAGACTCTTCAGGAGGGAAGGGCTGCTTAGGGAGTAAAATGCTGGGGCTGATGTGAATGAAACTCAGACATTAAGAGGCCCCCTGCTTGCTGTTTCCCATAACGCTTCTCATCCCTTCTTTAAGTCATCTCCCAGAGTTCTTTTTGATACTCAGGCTGATACAGCCATTGCTGTATTGGCTGTGCAATAACATGTCAAGCACAATGCATTTCCGAGTCTGAAATAAACAGAAATAGAAAGACACAATTACCATCAGATACTGCACTATCACAATTACTATCAGATCATTTTCACATTTATATGGTATATTAATCCGGAATTTAGTAAAACAATATATACACTGCCGTTCAAAAGTTTGGAGTTAATAAGATTTTTTATTATTGTTTCTGAAAGAAGTATCTTACTCTAACCAAAGCTGCATATATATGATCAAAAATACAGTAAAATCAGTAATACTGTGTTTTCTATATAACATTTCTTATAATATTATCAATGTTAAAAACATTAGTGCGGCTAAATATTTTGTAGAAACTGCTTAACATATTCGTAGAAATGTTTTCAGTATTCTTTAATGAAAGAAAAGAACAGCATTTATTTGAATTAGAAGTCTTTTGTAACATTTTCATGAGTTTAATGCATCTTTGCTGAATAAAAGTTTTCATTTCTTTAAAAAAAAAAAATGATATTACTACTTTTTAATGGTGGTGGTAACATTGGCACAAAAAAGCATGTACGAATTTTTTTTGCATTCATTATCAAAATATTAAGCCAAATGGTATTTGTAAACAAATACATTAAGCCTTTTTCAGAGGTTATTTATAAAAATAACTCATAAACACTGACCAGTACATCAAGGTCGGCTTGTGAAGTTTCTGGTCTTTCTGACCAGACTGAACAGAAAGAAACAGCTTCAGTGCAAAGTTAGGTAAATGCATTATCTCTGTTAAATTTAATTGTGTTAAATATATTTAATTGATCTCAAAGTACTCTGTAACACGTTAACTTTTGATATCCTAAATTGTAACTTGCATGCATTAGTGTAGTACTGAGTTTCTACATAAAATGTTTGTCTTGTTAAATGATACTTAATGGCAAAAATTAGGTAAAAATTATAATGTTAATATACTGTAGGGAGTATTGTGGAACTAGATTTTGTTAAAAACTTTGGCTACATAATTCATATACATTTACGTGAATTATGTACATTATTATCTATTATAAAGCTCTATTTATCGGTAGACCGTTCACAATTCAGTTGGTTCTCATGTTTGTGTATTTTGATTACACATTTAGGCCTATATATTTGAAGTATTGTTAAAATGGATTGTTCACCCCAAAATGAAGATTGTTTACATCATTTTGTTACATGTCATGTCTCTGTCTGCCCTTGTGACCTAGTTTCCCTGTTCTGTTAATTAGTTCATTTGATTCACCTGTGCCTTGTTTATTATCCTGTCACCTAGTTTAGTTCCTTTGTTAGTCCCTTGTATATATACCCTGTGTTTCTAGTCTTGTGTTGTCCGTTATCGTTTATATTATGTTGGTGTATGTTCCATTGGATTCCTGTTTCTCCTCAAGTAAAGACTTATATTCATTCTATCTCCTCGTTGTATGCGTTGTATACCAGCTACCGTAACAGAATACCGGACCAAAACAGTTTTTGCGGCGATTTTCTTTTTGTTTGTTTTTTCCCCTTGTTTTTCCCATCACCATGGACCCTGCTGTTGCCCTTTTGTGCCTGGAGCAGAGGGACCGCTCCCTAGAATCGCACACCTTGGATTTTTTTGGAGTTGGCGTGCCTCACACACTATCCTGACCGCTCGCTCTGCATGTTCTACATCTCCAGCCTTAGCGAGCGGTCCCGGGCACGCCTCCCAGGGAGCGGTCCTCGGAAGGACTTCGCCGCATTCGTGAAGTGGGTGCTGGTGTGTAACGACTCTCTAATCACCATCAGCCCCGCGGAGGATGACTTCGCCACCAGCCCCACTTCACTGCCAGAAGCCAGTCAACCACCATCGACGAACATCGCAACGGAGATGTCTCACGTGCCCACCGCAGACCGAGGAGGCAAGCCTGCCGCGATGGATGAGCCTGGACCGAGGAAGGGTTCGGACAGTACCATCGTCCCGGAGCCAACATCACATCAAGGGTCTGACCAGGTGCGTGAGCCGGTGACATCATCCGACGTCAAGGGAGTGCTTGTGGAGTTCGAGGGCTGGGAGGAAGGCTCCGCCCACAACACCACCACGATGGGTAAATGGACTGACACTGGCAAATATACTGAGGAACTGAGAGACATTTTTTTGGCTGATTTAATTGATTTTTCCGGAGAGGTGACTTCCCATTCCCCTGACTTCCCTGTTTTTAATGAATCTCCTGAGCTCCCTGAGGACCATTCTCCCGTGTTCTCCTGTTCTCCTACGTCTCCCGAGTTCCCGGTCTGCCCACCCAGCCTCCCTCTCCCGCCTCCTCTGTCACCCATTTTACCAGCCAGTTCCTCAGCCCCACCATCATCTCTGTCCTTCAGCCTCTTGACATCTCCCACATGCCAGGTGGGGATGTCAAGCGTCTTCAGGCCTTCCACTCCATCCAGTCAAGAGGATCCCCTGTCTCCACTTCCAGCCTCCACGCCCCCTGCTCCACCTCGGCCCGTCGACACTTCGGCGTCACCCTGGCTCCTCCCTCCCTCGTCTCCACCGGACCCCATCGGCCATACGGCTTCTCCGGGCTCCCTCGTCTTTCCGGCTCCGCCTTGGTCAGTCGTCCACCTGCCTGCACCTACGGCTCCGTCTGGCTCCTCCTTCCCTCCAGCTCCGCCTACATCCTCGGTCCCACCGGTTCAGCCTCTGCCCGCTGGCCGTCCGCCACCTCCTCGGACGCTCGTCGCCATGGCTCCTCCTCGGTCTCCAGGACCATCGGCTGCGCGTGGGCTCGTCTGCTCGTCAGTTACATCTGGGTCTCCAGCTGAATCTCCGTCTGCCCTCAAGCCGACTCCACCATGGCTCCTCCCACCTGCGACTCTACCCTGGGGCCTCGTCCTGGCTGGCTTCTGGGGTACCATCTGGCTCTTCCTGCTCCTGGCTTTCCCCTGGCTCCTCCCACCCTCCACTCCCCCTTGGACTGTCATTGTTGTTTTTCATGGACTCTTTTCTTTTGGTTGTTTGTGTTTTCTCCGCCCTCCTCCAGAACCCCCTCCCTCCCTTCTCTGTACTCTTACGCCGCGAGGACGCGCCTATCCGGGAGGGGGCGAAATGTTTCATGTCTCTGTCTGCCCTTGTGACCTAGTTTCCCTGTTCTGTTAATTAGTTCATTTGATTCACCTGTGCCTTGTTTATTATCCTGTCACCTAGTTTAGTTCCTTTGTTAGTCCCTTGTATATATACCCTGTGTTTCTAGTCTTGTGTTGTCCGTTATCGTTTATATTATGTTGGTGTATGTTCCATTGGATTCCTGTTTCTCCTCAAGTAAAGACTTATATTCATTCTATCTCCTCGTTGTATGCGTTGTATACCAGCTACCGTAACACATTTACTCAGCCTCATGTTTTTCCAAACCTTTATGAATTTCTTGCTTCTACAGAACACAAAAGATATTTTGAAGACCGCTGGTAGCAGTTTTGGTCAAAGTTAACTTCTATTGTATGGACATAAAAACACTGAAACATTTCTTAAAATATCTTCTTTTATATTCCACGGAAGACAGAAAGTCATACATGTTGGGTGAGTAAATGATGACAGAGTTTTCAATTACCCTTATTAGTTACCCAAACTCTCTCACCCTCTAAATTGTATGTAGGGTTGGGAATCATGAGAAATGTTCTGGTTCCGGTTCCGGTTCCATTAAAATAATTAGACAACTATTAAAAAATAGTAGTAAGGGAAAAATGCACAATACTCAAATTAATTTTACACAAAACGGACTGTTTGAGTTAACAAACTGTTAATCTCAACAAATTCGCTAACACTTCTTTACAATAAGGTTCATTAGTTAACATTAGTTAACTACATTAACATGAACTAATAATGAACTGCATTTCTACAGCATTTATAATCTTCAATTTATAATATTTCAACATTTACATTATTAAAATCAAGAGTTGTATTTGTTAACAACAGTTAATGCACTGTGAAGTAACATGAAAAAAAATCTGAAGGGCTGTATTTTATTAACATTAACAAAGATTAAAAAATACAGTTAGAAAGGTATTACTGATGGTTAGTTCATAAATGAACCTTATAAAGTGTTACCACAAATTAGATAAGATGCTTGAACACACATGTAAGATTCACCTGTAAATATTCAAACAGAATATTTTTGTAAGTTGGATTCATAAAGACTTGATCATTGATAGACACATTTTTAACAGTAAATTTGTTGCCACCTAGTGGCGTAACAATGCAATCTATACAGTCGTCACTTTCAGAACAGAAGGTAATTTATTATACATAAACATCAGCGTTTCTATCTGAATAATAAACTTTTGTATACTTCTGTTATAATTGGAATATGCCTATTTGTCACACAGGAATAATGATACTGTGCTTTTGAAAAGACTGTTTGTGAAGCTGTTTATATACACATGACAACTGTCTTCAGATCAACGGCAGCGCGAATGCAGGTTTGAATGTCACGATTTTACTTTTGTCAAAGGTTTAATATACAGGGGCGATCATGTGGGTGATGAAATCGAGAACGCGATCTTTTAAAGATTAATCGTGCAGGTTTGGGCACATCTCTTTCTCTCTCTCTATTGAAATCTTGCGTTTATGAGTAGCGCCGCGCGAGGGCTTTTCAGTGCATTCATTGCTATAATATTCATGATGTGAGACGTCTCTATGAAAGGATACGCTCCCCGCACTTCGACCACCCATCACAGCAGAAAAGTTTCCGGAAATGAAACTTAGAAATCTTGCACGGTTCCAGTTCTTTTCAAAAAACATTACCGGTTCCGGAGGAGAACCGGTTCTCGGTTCCAAACCCTAGTTGTATGCTTCTATTTTTTTTCTCCATAAAACCCAAAAGGAGAAATTACTTTGAAAAAAAAGTACACTGAAAAAAAAAAGAAAAAAAAGTAAGTAAGTTACTGCTTGTTCAAATTAAACGGATTAAAATGTGATTCAGTAACTCAATTGCTATACATTTTATCCAGACTTAAATTCATTGTGTTCAATCCACTGAAATATATTTAAAATTCAAGTTTACTTAATCCAGTTGTGTTAGAATTACATGAACGATTTTTGTTGCATTAACTGAAACAGGGTGGAGGATTTTTAGTTCCCTGAATGCTTTGCTTATGGCTAGATCAGGAGAGTAAATGTTGAAATTAAGTTAATTGATGTGTTTTTGATTGAAGGAAAAGACCTGTTAATTTTAAATGTTCAGTAATGTTTAACATTTAAAAGAGTTTCTGTAATCTTGAAGTTTTTAAGTGCTGAAGAGTAGAGCTTATAATTAGGTTGTGGATGGCTGCTTATACAACGACTGTGATGTTACATCCAATGAGCAATAGCTTTGGTAATGCCAGAGCATTGAGCAGTTACACGTATCTTTCTTCTTGTGCTGATGTGCCAGTTGCAGACAGTCTTTTAATTGTATAACATAACAGAATGTCGAATACAAACAGGTATTTTCCATTTCCCCAAAATTACAGACTTGAATATATTGTAATCTACTCATTATATTTGAACTGTAATAACTAAAAAAACACTGATTACTGTAAGTTAAACAAAAAATATGTTTAAAATTAAGATAAATTAATTATAAATGAAGTAAAATCAAAAAGCCATTTTTTTTCCTTTGGTATACCACATATATATCACATATATACAGAACCACTTTAAGATTATTCAAAATGTATTCTTTCATGATCCATGGACAAAAATGACAGTTTTTAGGTTTGGAATGACTTGAATAATGCTGGAATTAACATTTTTGGGCAAACTGTCCCTTTAAAATGTTTCAGAATGGCCTTTATCTCTCTCTCTATAGTATACATCCTTTATCTCTTGTACCTCTGTGTCTGTTGGCCTGCTTTGACCAAGTTCAACTGCATGTATTTTTGCAGTGCACTCATGGGGGTGTGTAAGTGTGTTTTGAGAGTGTGTACTGTATGTGAGGGTCCTGGAGGACGCTTCGCTCCGCTGTAAACCCAGGTTTTCCTTCTCATGTTATTAAAAATGAAGGCGCGGGGACGCATCTTTTTAACCATGTTTCCGCCTTCTATGTGGGAAAGAAAGGGCAGGGAGCACTAACACACTCTGAGGGGGCAGGACTGAATATGCTATGAGCTGCTTTATGTGGTTCGCATGTTCAGTTTCTGGAATGAGGTCTGGGTATATGCGTTTAGAGGTGGCTCAGAGGGAGAAAGAAAACAGGAGGAAAAGAAAGAGAGCCAGGGCTGAAGAGTTAAACACTAAAGCAGTTTTCTGCCCCATTGAAGTTACTTTTATCCCATCTGTATTAGAGAGGTGCATTATGGGAGAAGAGAACAAAGTAGAGGGGCTGACATAAATTAAATATGTAACATACACGTACAGGCGGACGTGTACACACACAGAGTCCTTTTCTTTTTCACTTATCCATCTCCCACACACCCTCAAATTTTCTTGTTATTCATTTAACAATAGACTGAGGTTGCACTGGCACATTAGATCATATGATGTCATCCGCTGTGCCAAATAAGTGTCTATAAAAAACACAGTAACGCACAGAAAACCCACTTGAAGGGTGAAAGCCAACTCATCTCCAACAAGCTTATAAGACACTTTGCTGATGTCACCGTGACATTAGTTTGATGATGTCAGCTACAATAAAACTCTCTGCACTGGCTCAGTTCTTTACAAGCTAAAAGGTGAAATCAGGGAAAGTCCTTGTGCAGCCTTAAATATCCATTCTCATTCAATGACTAGTCAGACTGTTCGATTTGATTCTGATTCCGTTGATTTGATTCAGTCCAGTATATTTCAGTTACAATGCCAATTTCTCTTCAGCTTTTAATGTAAATATACAGGAACTTTCTGACATGGAACTAAATTTTCATAAAAAAATTAACAAGGCCCAAACTATGCAGTTTAGCTGCCATTAATATAAAAGATGCAATAAACAATCAAAAAACAAATATTTTAAATAGAATTTAAATATATTTGATTATTTTAAAAATATTACTATAAAAATGCATATAACCTCATGAACCTCATGTACAGTTTTGCATTAGTTTTGCTTTACTCCACTGTCACATGATCCTTCAGAAATCATTCTAATATGCTTAGACATGAGGGTGAGTAATTAATGACAGAATTTTCACTTTTGGGGGGAACTAACCCTTTAATATTTTTGTGAAAACCGTGATGCATTTTTTCAGGATTCTTTGATGAATAAAATGCTCAAGAAACAGCATTTACAGTATATGAAATAGGTTTTTTGTAGTAATGTATTTTCTTTCACTGTTTTGATCAATATAATGCATCCTTGCTGAATTAAATGTATCACGTTTCATTAAAAAACGGAGTGTCTATTTACATTAAGTGCAAATAGCTTCCCTTGTTCCACATTAGCACATTAGCTCCTCCCACAAATGTCTTGTTGGACCACTCAAGTTTTAAAAATTCAATGTCTTCAGTGGTGCAACAGTAGCGAGGAAGGCTTGCAGTTCAAATATGCCTTTTGCCAAGCTCTTCTCCTTTTTCCTATCACATATCACATCAGAAAGTCATTTATTTGGAATAAAAATGAAAATAATGTTCTAAAAGTGGAAATAAACTGCCTAATAATTGTTTAATAATATTTAAAGTTAGGGGAAGGTGTACGGAAGGTTTTTGTTCTCCCAATAAGGCAGCATCTATGTAATAATTTTATTAAATATAATCATTTATACTAAATATAATCATTATACTACTTTATACTATATGATATTATTGCATCCTGTTAATATACAATTTTGAGGTGCAAATAGTTTCTGTCACTATAAAATATAGATAGCATCTAATTACTATTTACTCTTATTGTAAAGAACATACTTTTACATGGTGTAAATAGAATCTATCACTATTTTCACCTAGTGTAAATAGCATATTGCTAAGAAAATGCTGCCATTGTCACTTAGTGTATATAAAATATCTTGCTATTTGCACTTAGTGCAAATAGCTGCTGTCATAAAAAAAAAAAAATCTTACTGACCCCAAACTTTGAATGGTAGTGTACCTATCACTAAAATAAAATGTCCATTAGTCGTCAGTCTTTATTTAGCTTAGAACAGCATTCCGTGCCATTTTAAAACGCTGATCCAGCTCTTGTTTACACTTTACCTGTGCTCCTGTGTTCCCAAATGCCCCCAAGGAGGGATCACTACAGCTTAAGTGAAAGTCCTGTAAAAGCCAAAATAAACTTGTCCTTCGTTATTTTGTGTGATGTATCGGTGAGCTTCAAGCAGACACCACAATAAAGTTACAATGGCGGACCAAAGCTGGAATTTAATTTAAGATGCTTTAAAAGACTCCGGAATGGTACACAGTGGACAAACGATCCGCCATCGCTCAATACTCTGATAAATCCTGCTCTCTCACAACAGTACCGCCTTGATGGCCACCTTGTTATTATGGGCTACACCAAAGGTGACTCCCAGCAGTTCATAGATGCTGTTATAGATGCACTTTTCGTACAAAGATATGAAATTAGATATTAATTTAGTGGTTTAGTGTCAATAGGAGACTGGATAACAAATCCCTAGCCCAATTGGTGTCACTTTAAGTCAGATGGCAGGAAAGCTCCCATACCGTATGTGGCGCTTTGAACTATAGAATTCTACATATCTTTACAGGTCTTTTCTTAGAAGATAAAGCTTTCAGACCTTTGACAAGTTTCAGTCTGTCTCCTCTTCTTTTAATCTCTGCAATCCCACTATATGTGAACGTTCCTTTCCCCATCTCTTTCTTTCTTTTTTGTTCTCTTTTATTTTCTTTCTCTATCTTTCTTCCTTCAGGGTTTATCAGAAGAGAGGGCCAACACAAAGGATCCCTCTCCCTGGCAGACCACCAACATGTCTCTCTCATTCTCACTTATTTTCTTCCTTCCTATTCCTCTCGCTGCTTCTTTCCCGCGGGTTGTAAAGGACAATCGGCTAACATGGAGATTGGTGGCTGTATTCAGGACTGAATGAGGTCATTTTCCCTCTTAGTGCTGCCTTCACGGGAAATGACAGTCTATTTGGGAGAAGAACAGGCGAAGCAACTCGAAAAACCTTTGAAAGCAGCTTTTAAGGGCTAAGTTTAGATTCCCTGTTCTGCAGCCTTCTGCATTTTGTGCGACACTAACTTTATGAATATTGTATAGTGAAGTAGACACACAGGCTAATTCATTTAGAGTGAAACGTTAACCTCATAATTCCTACTGTTTTTCAGATTTGTCTTAGGCCAGAGGCTTTTGTTGTGTGTGTGAGTGTGAAAGACTGAATTATAGAGACAGACAATTAAAGTTTAGGAGATTATGCTAATATTTTGAATATGATCTTTTATATGCATCAGCTTGAGTAGACTTTGAAAACATTCAGTCACTACTATATATAGTACTGTTCAAAGGTTTGGGGTCAGTAAGATTTTTTTTCTTAAAGAAATTAATACTTTTATTAATCAAGGATGCATTAAATTGATCAAAAGTAACAGTAAAGACCTTTTTAATGTCACAAAAGACTTTATCTTTCAAGGTTTCCACAAAAATGTTAAGCAGCACAACTGTTTTCAACATAATAAGAAATGTTTATTGAGCCGGTGCTCAACCAGCACCAAATCCACATATTAGAATGATTTCTGAACTGTTTTGTAAGTAAGTTGTTTTTGTAAAAATAATATTTCATAATATTACTGTTTTTGCTGTATTTTTGAACAAATAAATGCTGCCTTGGTGAGCATAAGAGACTTCTTTTAAAAACAGTTAGATATAGATAGATAGATAGATGATAGATAGATAGATAGATAGATAGATAGATAGATAGATAGATAGATAGATAGATAGATAGATAGATAGATAGATAGATAGATAGATAGATAGATAGATAGATAGATAGATAGATAGATAGATAGATAGATAGATAAAAACAAAATTAGGTATCATACAGTAGCACTGTTTTGGTTGTGCACAGTAGGGCTGCTCGATTATGGCAAAAATCATAATCAACACTACAACAGTATTGGTACGATTCACAACTCACACTTGGTTTCAAACTCACACTTGGCTTTATGTTCCTTAATGCTTGGTATTTGTCGTTGAAATTACATAAATACTTATCCAGAGACTGTGCCTTTATTTGTTTCAGGTGCTATTTCATAGAACAGCCGTAACTTTAGAGAATGTCCATGTTTGGTCATAATGGTCTAGCAGTCATCGCATGATCAAAGACTGCCTGGCGTAGGATTAGATGCAGAAATGTGTAGCTGTTCAAAGCGCTGGGCCACTGTAGCTTTGTGTGGGACTGATCACCCCTTATGATTCACTTCCATACTCTGTCTGTTCAGGCATGATTGCATTTCTCACTTTTCTGTTACCAAACTGTATGTCAGTACATTCTCAAGTCCTCTTTTTTTTATCAGGTTGATGAGATTCTATACTCTTAAAATAAAAGGTTCCTGTTAAATTCATGTAGCCTACAGTTTATCCATAGGAAAGAAATATTGCAAATGAGACCTCTTTAATATCTCAATTGTTACTCCTAGATGTCTTTGAGATTAAATGTTAAGCAGGTAAAGTTTGCTTAAATCTGATTCTTTCATTTTCCTTCCTGAGAAAAAGACCTCAGTAATCTCACATACACCACGTCTAGAGTTTTAGATGAGATCTCAGAGCCTCAGAGTGCTCGTCATTTCTGAATCAAACTGGTATTTATCATTAGCTCACATAAAAAGAGAACACATACTTACTTACAAACTTCAGTTGCGCCTGCTTCCATTTATTTGTAATCATAGGAATGCACAAAACAACTCCAGTATGACTTTTAAGTCCAAAAGCTTACACATTTAGAAAACATATTGATAAAATGCCATATGCTTACATCACATTTCTTTAAAAAGAATGATAATTTATTTTAATTTTTCACACAATTATGCGATCTGAGGAGGTTTGATTGATCTCTCCTGTCTCACTATACTATTATCCTTTCAGCCAGATCAACAGAGGGAGCTCATGGACAGAAAACAGGAGTTATTTGAGTTTATGTAATTTATTACATATGCGGATGCATTAGTCTGGTGTCAACAAAGGCATAGGGAAGAGACAGATTAAACATGAAACCAAATAAATACATGTTTATAATAAAATATGATTTGTCTATGTTCTACGAGCTGTCTCTGGGATTTTCCATAATCATATGTGTATTTATTATCGCAATTGTTAGCATAAGTAGCCTTTAGCATCGCATATAAATATATTTCTGCCTCATACAGTGATCAGAATCCAAATCCAAAGTTATTTGAAACACTCGCTTGTGTTTGAAAGTGAATTTTAAGTTGAAAAATTGTTTTAAATATCTTAAATGCTGAGGTTGTAGCCTTATATGAAAACATGGGAAATGAGCAGCAGTGTTGACCCTCTCCTGACTTAGATAAACTTTGTTCATGACCACTTCTCAAGCCCCAATTGGCCTGCTTTGGACCAAGGAATTCGGTGGGCCAAAAACCTCCGGCCATTGGCCCTGAGGAATGTGAGAGTGGAAATGCGACTGCCCCTGGCACGCACTGGCACGCTCGCTTTTGGCCTGACAGTGGAAACGCGGCTATTGACTCATTTTGGTCTGTTTTTGTTTGTGTATTCCCTAAGTAATGTCTTTGGAGAAACATCTGAGACACTAACAGGATTATTCCTAGGTCAAAATGGTCTTCGTGATGGTGGATGAACACGGTTATACACACAAACAGTAAAAAATACCCTATCCATGTGAACTGCAAGCCAAGTACTGACAATAAATTCAAAGAAACAGTTTGTAATACTAACATATCCTATTTATTCATGAAATAAAAAATAATCACTATAAGAACTGATCATAAAACGTAGAACTGTTTTATATTTAAAAATCTGAAGTGACATTTAAAAAGTTAGTAGGCTAATAAATTGAAAAACAAAGTAACACATTACATAGAAAAAGTGGCAGGTCTATTAGTTTGCACTTACATTCCAAGAATTAATAAACAGATTATTAGACATACAGTATCAGATTGTTTTGTTCCATCCATTGCTATGGTTATCCCTGTCAATCAGATTCAATCACGCATTTAAATACAGTTGTCAATCCAGAAACATTGCCATGTGTAGTAAGCAGCATGAAAAATATATATTACAGTGCTTCCCACAGGTTTGAAATATACTTGCGGTGGTAGCCAGGTAAAAAAAAAATCCTCCTATTACCCATGGCACAAAAATGGTCTACATGTGACAAACAAATAATTTGTGATTTTTAACAGAATTTTTATTTATCAAAATTAATTTTAATTACATAGCATACTATTAATTTTAATTACATACTAATATTACACTTTATTATGCATTGTAAATTAAAATTTAAATGGTTCTTCTTTTCCTATGTTCTCCTTGCTGTCTCTCTGGGACACAGATTTTACTAGTAAAATTTAAATAATTAATAATATAAGTGTCAAATAATATTCTTAGTCTTTTCTTCCTGTGGGGGAGACTACACTAAATTAATATGAATTAAATGGATATCAAATTAAATACAATTTATTGTGTAACCAAAATATCAATAATGCCCAGAAGAAAAAAACTTAGCGTGTGATTTTTAATTATAAACAAGCCCAAAATACACCGGGACTCTTATTTTGAAATGCCCAAAATTGTGGGCTGATTCTTCAGATTCTTACAACTGTCTAAAACATTTTATATATCGGCCATAAAGTAGACATTGCCATAATTCAACAACTTAAGTTGATAAAGCACATAAATCTGCGCTTTTCATTGATTGAGAATCACTTTTAAGCGGTCTGAAGCGTTGTTGCGTAAGCCTATAGAACTCGCAACAGCGCCGTCTTATGACTTTGCAACATGCAGCGCTCTTTGTGAAATATCCACCGCGTCTCTGCAGCACACGTGGGAATGTCAGCGGGAGTAAACAGTTGTGACGCACACATAACGAGCAGGTATGAAACGCTTTGGGAAAGGGTAGATTTTTCACTAGTTAATCGATTGCGGATGGTTTCATTATCTTGGGCGGATACAAAAGTATAAGAGGATAAAAATAAAAGCATAAACATGTCTCCAAATATACTTGGGCGGCCCACCCAAGTAAAGTCTATGTGTACTGTATTATATACAGAAAGTGAGCAAAGATCGCTAGCATTAAAATCACTGAAGCTGTCATTTACTTAAGGTACACAAAGGTGCATTCTTGCGAAAACTCCTGTTATAATCATGAAGTTGTCTATGCTGTGCATTGAATCTCTTATTGACATTGCGTTCATACTTTGTTGGTTATAATGAAAGGTTTCACAAGCATGCAGAACTCAAGCGCAACATTCTGCACACGGGATGCGCATAAGCGCTTTGTGCTGCTCTGTATGGGAGCCGTTCATATGATAATACTTTTGTGCAATGAAAGATCGTTAATAGCATTTTTTTTTTGTTCTGCCCTATCTATCATATGTTGCTGCCTCATTAAAAAAAACTCCGCCATAAATTTAAAAGAAATGCCTTTTAATTTTATAGTATAGCCTATATTTATATATAAATATATTTTGTTTATGTTTTATGACAAGCCATGAGTCATGGATGAAAGAATCCGTTGGACTACCGAGCTAGTGAATCTATTGGTTTATTTACAGTTGTTGCACTAGACTTTCGATATATGAGGTTGTTAGATTTTCGCCATCATTTTGATGGACAGGATCGTAAAAATACCGTCATAATTATTACCATGCATCATTTTAATTATTATATTTTAATGACAAGACATTTAATAGCTTCTGATTTCGTCCACATTTTCATATTTATTCACAAACTTATAGGATAAACAAATAGGCCTAGGCTATGCATTTATTTATATTATGAAAAGAAAGTTAAAGACTGCGTCACTTTTCAGTTTTCATCTTGAACACTTTTTGAGGATCGTGAGTGAACGCAATCATCTCTTCCTCTTTACTACTTCACAGAAGGAAATAAACATGAATGAAAATCAAAAATATGTTGAAAGTTGCAGTAGCTTACCGAAATCTGTATCATGTCAGTTCAATCAGTGTTGCAAACAATGTCACGTATACCTCAGAAAAGCCATTCGCTGACCATAAACTTATAGTCAGCAGAAAGAAAAATAAAACAAACTATTTAAAACCAAACAAAATGGATTTGAAACTTAATTATGTAAGTGTAAGTATTATAATACATAATAAAACGGACAAACTGGGTGCGTGTTATTAAACGCATCGTTCTCATTTTATTCTGGAGACTGAACTCGCGCTCTGCTGCCACACTGGAGCGCACTCACCACCTACTGGAAAGGGGTGTGAATTACAGTTACAAGCTACATCAGCCTCAGTAATGTCAAAATGACGGACGGGCTGCAGAATTTTTCCGTCACTTCTAAAAAGAATATATATATATATATATATATATATATATATATATATAACCTACATGTCACACTACCGCCGATGACACTCCTAAGTGAGGCATACAGTTTATTAGGTAATTTAGCACCTAGCAGCAATTTTTTATTACTTGAATATCGGATCAGATCTGTATTGGCCGATACTGAATCCCAGGTATTGCAATCGGTATCGGAAGCAAAAAAGGCATACCGGTGCATCGCTATTTACAGAGCGCTTAAACAAACACTCACAGGGGGGTTTTAAAGCAGGCGGCTATCAAATACTGCAGAACGGCAGGTATCATCACATTAAATAATCAAATAATTTTTTTCATTTTTCATTTTCAATGCAGGAAAAATACCCTGAGTACAGAAGATCTAAGAACTCCATTAAGTCTCTCAAGCTTTGAAAGAGGAACCTCTGAGCAATAAATGTTTTCATTGGATCAAAAACCAATAATAAATAACCTTATAGCCTCAAGTACCCCCTATAAAGTGAAAAATGATTCTTGATAAGTGGGTTCTTCACTTAATCTAAGAATCATTGAACAACCTTTATTGTGAAGAGTGTATCTGAAAGACCCTGCACCGTATAACCTTCCTCCATTGTGCCCTTGAGCAAGGCACTTGAGCCCCGTCTGCTCCGGGCAGGCTGCAGTTTGGCTGACCTTGTGCCTCATCCCCATCCTCATTCTGTGTGTGTGCATGTGTCCGCGTGTCTGCCAGAGATATATTACAGAAATAGAACATTCCGTGCTTATTACGTTTATGAAGCGTCATTATCTTCCTTTGCCTCATCTTCTTATCAAGTGTTTGCTCAGTGCATGTTCAACAGGAGTGTTTTTCCACTATTAATTAACCAACAGTGTGCTGTGGTGTGCTACTGTCAACAAGTTTTAAATGATGATTATGTAATCAGTATTAGTGCATCATTTGCCTGATCTGTAGCACATCAAAGGATATATACATAAATACATACACAAGCAACATGTTTGTCCTCATGTTAATTGCACAGTTGTTGCTCTACAGGTAGTAGATGTTATAGATGAATTTAGTGCATAATAGGTTGTTAATCAATTTAAAGATTTGAATCAAATTAATGACATAGGGCAATAACCAAATAATACATTTTATTGTGCATATCAATATTTGCCTAAGAAAAACCTCCAAGGGAGGAAAATTCGAAGATGTTACATTAATGTGGTAGACGAAAGCATTGAATAGACATGACAAAAAGTGGCTTTAGAAGTCATTAGTATTTCTTTTATTTGCATATAATTGAACAAAATTTATTTATGGTCAAGGGTAATTGCAATTATCAATTTTTCAATTTTATTTCAAAATAATCAAGCCATGTAGAATTAGTCTTATGTAACTTGAACAAACAGATTTAGTTAAGAGACTCTCTAGCTACAGGATTTATTTATTTATTTTTTTTCCATTGGAGTGTCCTCTAAATACCTTTAGGAGTACAAGGGAAAAAGAGAGAGGAAGCGAGAGAAAGATGAAGTCCTCCCACAATGCCCCAGGCAGAAATCTGTTTTTTATTGACAAGTGGACATTTTACCAACTAGCTTCAAAAGGTAAAATGTTCTTTTGAATTTACGAAGAAGGTCAGATGACATTCTCTTTCCAGATGCATTATGTACTAGAGTCCTTAAAGAAGGATAAAGAAAAAAATACTACATTTGCAGAAGGTATACTATACGCCATACATACAGATGATATATCTGCCATTGAACAGTGAGAGGGTAGCATGTCTATATTTGCACAGCAGCATAGTCACCAAAGTGACTAAATTTTCATAGTCAAAACAACATTTGTGAGAAAGTTCAGTTGATAAAATGCTGTACGAACCACAGTAAGCTAGTCATTGACATGCATATGACATTAGCATGCACTTTGTGGTTTATTCTTTGCTGTCAATCACTGACGTTAGGGCTGTCAGCATCTCTCCGGTTATGAAAAATGACAGAGAATGGGGTATTGTGTTTGAGAGTGAGATAAAACTGTTACGTGGTGGGAATATAGTGTAGAAAAAAAGATGAACTGCACAAAAACAGAACACTGTATTTTACACACATCTGATAGAAAGAAAACAGCGGGAGTTGCCTGAAATGCCAAACTGTTTAGAATACAAATTATTCTTAAAGATGCCATAAAGGGTCTCATTGCTTACTTTCGTGTACTGTCACCTTGGTTACAGGTTTACTCAAGGCTATTGCAAGCTAGAGAAGGGGATTGACAGCATACATACAGACAGTATTTGATCCGCTTCAGTTTGCCTTTACATTTATAGCCAGTCTAAGAGTCACACCTCTTTAGGTGATTCCACACTTGAGTTCCATTTTAGGTTTGCGCAACGAAACATTCACTACCATATAAAAGTTTGGGGTCAGTGAGATTTTTTTTTTTACGTTTTTGAAAATTGGCTCTTATACTCACCAAGGCTGCATTTATTTTGATCAAAAATACAGCAAAACATTAAAGGTGCCGTAGAACGTCTTTTTAAAAGATGTAATATAAGTCTAAGGTGTCCCCTGAATGTGTCCGTGCAGTTTCAGCTCAAAATACCCCATGGATTTTTTTTTATTAATTTTTTTAACTGCCTATTTTGGGGCATCATTAAATATGAGCCGATTTAGGCTGCGGCCCCTTTAAATGCTTACGCTCCCCGCCAATGGAGCTCGTGCTTGCCTTTAACAGCATAAACAAAGTTCACACAGCTAATATAACCCTCCATATGGATCTTTACAAAGTGCTCGTCATGCAGCATGTCTAATCGCGTAAGTACAGTGTTGATTTGGATGTTTACATTTGATTCTGAATGAGTTTGAGGCTGTGCTCCATGGCTAAAGCTAACATTACACACTGTTGGAG
Source organism: Chanodichthys erythropterus (assembly GCF_024489055.1). Lineage (NCBI taxonomy): Eukaryota > Metazoa > Chordata > Actinopteri > Cypriniformes > Xenocyprididae > Chanodichthys > Chanodichthys erythropterus. The sequence goes on along the minus strand of NC_090232.1, from coordinate 9,513,400 downwards.
AGATTTATAAAGAATGAAGTTGTGTTTATGCATTATACAGACTGCAAGTGTTTAAAAATGAAAATAGCGACGGCTCTTGTCTCCGTGAATACAGTAATAAACGATGGTAACTTTAACCACATTTAACAGTACATTAGCAACATGCTAACGAAACATTTAGAAAGACAATTTACAAATATCACTAAAAATATCATATCATGGATCATGTCAGTTATTATTGCTCCATCTGCCATTTTCCGCTATTGTTCTTGCTTGCTTCTTGCTTCCTAGTCTGATGGTTCAGCTGTGCAGATCCAGATGTCCTGCCCTTGTGTAATGCCTTGAGCATGGGCTGGCATATGCAAATATTGGGGGCGTACATATTAATGATCCCGACTGTTACATAACAGTCGGTGTTATGTTGTGTTATGTTGAGTTATGTTATATATTTATTAGGGATAGACCGATATGCATTTTTCAGGGCCGATGCCGATACCGATTATTACAGATCAAGGAGACCGATAACCGATATTTTGAACCGATATGTGTCTAGTGTAAAAATGAAAATTAATGTCAAAATTAAGAATAAAAAGGCCTCTGACAAAGACTCTCTTTAAATTATTTTAACATCTTTAATTCTGAGAACTGTTCATAATAACAACATTAATATTAACAATAACAACAAACATAAAAAGTGCTGGGAGCATCCATCAGCAGCATTCTATAAACAAAGTAAAACTTAAAGCAAATTTAAACAGCAAAAAATGAACAAATAATGGAAAATAAATGTAATCTCTCTGAAGTTTTATCAAGTAAATTAAAATGGGTAACAATTAGTAGTATACAGGACAGCATCATCCAGAAACGTGCAATGTGAGATTATTGACAATTTACGTTATTGGGTTTTTAGTCAAATGAGAGAGCGCGGCCGCGGAGATAACTAAATCAGGAATAGGGAGCTCGCGTCGCGTCAGTGCGTCAGAGCTCGCGCTTGATGCCCTTTCAGCTCTTCAAAATTGCATAATGGTAATTCTGAATCTGTATGATAAATTATTTTGCAATCATGTTAGAATAAAGCAATATTTCTCCAAATATATATGCGCAATTTTTTTGACTAAGAGCCCTAACGGAACGAACGCTGTTCAGTGAAGCTATGTGAACAACCGCAGCAGATGTGAGTGAATTCATTCGTGTTGATAATCTATTCACAATATAACGTTAAGTTGGCCGAATGGTGAGAGAAGTAGGTTTTAGTTTCACTATCTCAGCACTGATGTGATGATCTGTTAAAGCATATCACTGCAATGACGGACATTGACCGGGAATTCACAGTATAATAACTGAACGGGGCTTGTCATCATAAATCGATTATATTTAGGTGTTTTGCAACTTCAGGAACGTTTACTGCATTTTTACCTTCGAGAGATAACTTATTGATGTGTGATGATGATCACTGAAGCAGCTCCTGTGCTTTTGGTGTGAGAGCGGAACATTTTCCAGCCGCGCCAGCCGTATTGATTGGCCAGGCTCGTGACTGCCAACAAATCAGACAGACGATGGGCGGGGCTTAGTCTAGGCCACAGAGCGGCGCGCTCTGATTGAGGTGGCTGGATCAGTGCCAGATCGCGCATTTCAAAATAAAATGGTTTTATCGGCAAATCGGTTTTGAAAATGGCTGATGCCGATAACAATAAAAATGCTTAATATCAGCTACGCCGATAATCGGTCAACCCCTAATATTTATATAAGGAGGAGGAAACAATGGTGTTTGAGACTCACTGTATGTCATTTCCATGTACTGAACTCTTGTTATTTAACTATGCCAAGATAAATTCAATTTTTAATTCTAGGGCACCTTTAATATTGTGAAATAGTATGACATAGGGGTGTAATGGTACACAAAACTGACGGTTCGGTATGTACCTCAGTTTTGAAGTCAAGGTTCAGTACAGCAGGGGGAAGAAAACTTAACATAAAATTTCTTTTTTTTTAATCAAACAGTAGTTACTTGAACAGTACTATAAAATTAAAGGTTAACAACAGAGCCCAAACTATTAGCCTAAATTTAAATGCTATTTATTTAGATATAATAATCAGCACTCAAATAACTAATTGTATGCAAACATGTAAGCTGCACTTAAGGCAGTGTTTGCATTAACTTCTAAATCTAATAATAAAACGATGTTTTGCCTCAATTCGTTGTTGTAATATAAACATTTATACACAGTGGCTGTCATTTTCATGACAGATTTATTTAAACATTAAATAATCAAGACATCACTAACAGGTTAATTAAAATATAATGAATATATAGGCTAATACAGTGCATATATTAAGCGAAAGAGTTCATTTCTCAAACTAAAATGCGAACTAACAAGCTGTGGACACTGAATGGCTTTTCAGAGGTAAATGTTACAAGACATATTGTTTACAAGATGTTTTATTGATGTCTTTCCGCCTTTGAATTTCATGATATAATGTACAAAATTTTTTATCTGTCTTTGTCCGTTGTTGTAATTCATCGGGAAACTGAAGTGTTTCCAAACAAGAGACCTTAAATTTGCATTGTAATGCATTCAGTACACGTGTACCGAAACGAAGTCCTGTAGCGAAACGGTTCGCTACGAATATGTGTACCGTTACACCCCTAATATGACAATTTTTCTCTTTTCTTATATTTAAATGTAATTCCTGTGGTGTCAAAGCTGAATTTCAGCATCATTACTCCAGACTTTAGTGTCACATGATCCTTCAGAAATCATTCTAATATGCTGATTTGGTGTTTAAAAAGCAGTTCTTATTGTAATATTTTCATGGAAACCATGATACATTTTTTTCAATCAAAATCATTTGTAATATTATAAATCTCTTTACTGTCTTTCGATCAAATCAATGCATCCTTGCAATCCATTTTTTATTTAAAGCACACTTCTTTAAAGCAGTACTTCTTTGATAAATAAATACAATAATATAGCTTCAAGCAGCAGTTATCGGGGTTCAAGCGCTTTAAGGCCTTTAAGCAAAAATATATTACGTTTTATTTAGGAAGCCTGTAACCACTTAAATTATAGAAGGAAAAGATAATTTACAACTAATACAGGCAAATCACTGAATTAAATTGGTTTTAAAGCTTTTTAACAGTTATAGCACCACCTATAGTCCGATCTCCATAAAAGTTTGAATGCTTGTTTAGAATCATATGTTGCATGTGCTCACCTATTTTCGTAAAGTTCTAAGGTTTTATTTAGGAGCTATAGGCTTTTGTGTTCACTTGGCCACGCCCCTTTTCTAATTGACCCTGTAATAGCTACCCAAAGGGTAAAGTTTTTTTTTTTTTTTTTTGATAATTATTGACCTAGAAAGTCCAGAGATTTGTTCTGCACTGGTTTTGTTCCGATCAGGCTAAAAACCTAGGAATAGTTTGCAAAAGTACGTTTTTTCACATAATCGCGAATATTTAATTAACGATTTGATTGACAGCAGTGGTTCTTGAGGCAAAGTTGTTCAGCATGAAGAGATCTATCAAATTATATGAATATTGTCTGAAACACCACGTGATTACAGAAGCATAAACTCGTTAGCGCCACCTAGTGGCCGATTTCTTTCAAAATTCTTAAAGACCTCTAGGACCATGTGTCGAACATTCCCACCAAGTCTTTTTCCGATCGGACTCCAGATACCTTGTCTAATAGGTGCTCAAATTTCATTGGCCAATGTTTTTTGCCAATTTTCAAGTCAATCAGACAAACGATTGTGTAGTTATAGCTCTTTGTTATAGCGCCACCTAGTGTCCAATCGCCGTGATTTTTTTACTGTGACCAAGAATTGCGCCCATAGACAGGTGTTCCTGTCATTTATAATATTTATAAGGTCACTTGCAATGCCCAAAAATATTTGTAATATTTGTATTTGTCAAAGTGAATCTGATCTTTGTGTTCACAAAACATATGCTATTAGTGAACCGAACCATGGACTTAAAGCTTATTGTGCTTATCGTGGTTTTCTTTGTCTGTGATTTGGTTTTGACATTGCTTTGATATTTATGCACAGCAATTTCAGCGATCGGCTTTCCAACATCTTCCAGCGTTTCGAAAAATTGCCTTTTTTATAGGTTTTAATGAAATATCAGTCTGGTTACTAAGCGAAGAGCTTGATTTGTGTTTGTGTGTGTTTTTGTGTGTGTGTGTGTTTGAGAGAGAGTTAAAGAGGTGAGGTTCTCTTATGCAAGTCATAGGCTCACTGCGCGTGGGAAGTGTGCAGTATAAACACACACTCGCACACTAACAAAAAATCAGGGATGGGAGAGGGAGATACAGTAGCTCTGTTCCATTTCAGAACAAGAAAATTCTTCATTTATTAGTGTTAGAGGTGCCATTTTGCCAGCATTCCTGCTGAGTTTACTATATCAGAGGTAAACAGTGTTTTCTTTTATGCTCCGGTATTATTAAAAGTTTGCCAAGAAAACCTACAAGAAGTTAATTCATAATGTGTCCATGAAGTTATTTTAAAAACCATCAAGATGTTAGGTTAAAATGTACAAGGTACTGTGTAAATGTTACCTTATTTGAACTTCCACAAAGGATTTAATCCCAATTACCCTTATGATTAATATGCCACAGATGAACATTAGGCAGAACAAAGGCAGACTAATTGAGAGTTATTTGCATTATCTCAGGGTCTTTCAAAAATCACTAGTGGCATTAAGGGTAGGACGCAATCGCTGAGAAACATCTGAGAGAAAATGAAAGGGATAGTTCTTCTATGCAGCATAAAAGAAAATACTTTGAGATACTTTTTTGTTCATAAAATGTAGGTCCAAACATACAGGTTTGGAATGACATGAGGGTGAGTAAATGATGACTGAATATTCATTTTTGGGGGGACTATAGCTTTAAAATTAAATATGAAATTGAAAATTCTCTGGCTTAGATATTCTTAATGTCTACTAGGGTGTTTGGGATGATTGCCAGGATGTTGCTGTGTGGTTGCTAATGTGTTCTGAGTTGTCTTTAGTTGCTGTGCAGTTGCTATGGTGTTCCGGTGTTTGCTAATCTAAAGAGCCTGAACTAAAGTCTCTGATGTTCTAGTACCTAGATATGGTTCGGGTTCTTCCTTTAGTGAAAGTTTGTGATACATTTTCTCCCTTTTAACATGCCCCAGGCAAAATCATAAATCTGATCACTTAGAAATGTAATAGCACACCTCTCCTCCGCAACCAACATGATTTGTGGTATCATTTATGTCTGTAGCACCAACACATTACACACCGGATTTTAATACTTTCGAAAAACCCTAACCCAAGGTATGAGCAGAATTATAGTGATGTTTTGCATTTGTGCATATGTGTTTTGATAAAAATTTGAATGTGAATGTGTGCAGATTGGCTAGTTCTGATTTTCTACAGCAGCATTAGTGTAATAAATAGGTAAATATGTTAATGCTATCAATCAGTATTCAGTTTATTTATTGTATTTAAGAGTGCGTGACTCATGAAAAGAGTCAGTTCTGCAGTCTTCACTCCTACAATCACACAGTTGGTTTGACATGATTGGTTTGACCTCTACCAAACAGATACAGAGAGAGCAAGTGATATAAAAATAAAAGAAAGCCTTTTAAAAAATTTGAACCCCCACACAAAGACAATTTAGAAAGACAAATAACATTTCATTGTCACTGTCATGTCATTCCAAATCTGTGTAACTTTCGTCATTTACTTGAAAACCAGGACAAACGTATTTGTGAACAAATTATTTAGACCAGAAATGATTCTAGATATTTATTAAGTCAAGGTGATATAAAGAAACATTGAAGAACCTTCTTTTTGAACAGTGTCAAATTTTTCTGTCAGATGTTCTTTGATAGCCAGCTGTGCCCCAGAAATAATACATCTTCTTTAAACTAATTAAACAACTCCTTCAGGCAATATGGGAAAAAGAAAAAAAGACTCATGTTCAGACCAAATAACTGTAAGTGTAGTTCCCTTTATGGATGAGTGGCTCAACGATATTTCACAGTTCATTAGTGACTGATCTCTAGTCCATTTACAACACTTGTTGCAGAATTTTAGGCCATAGACAGCAACCATTTAAGGATTTTTAATGGCTGACCACTGGCTTGCTCAATCGCTTGTCTCCTCATGCGTGGGATCCTGACACCCACCCAAAATTATATTGCTGTTAAACACTTTTTAGTGCAGGCAGTTCGAACCCTATGTGCTTTTAGTTTTTGTTGTAAGTAACATTTTAGCTGCAGGAACCCACAGGAATATACATTTATACACATTTATATATATATATATATATATATATACTCCTCTATATTCTATGGTTTTAATTCTATAAATTTAATTGAATCCTATTTAATTCCATGGATATATTTTTCCATTTCAGGACATTATAAAAATTCATCTGGTCCTTGGCAGGTCTTAAAATTTGGAAAATAAAACCACAACACATAACATATCACAACATATCATTATTCATTTAATAAAAACTAGGCCAAAATGGAGAAGCCATGGGTGACAAACTAAGGACACCCTTACTGCTTCCATATAGAAATTAAGAGGGTAAGTAATGGTCAGGCACTGCTAATCAAATACCTTTGAATAATTGATCATCAGCAAGAGTGATCACCTCTATAAAAGCAGAAGTTCTGGCTGTTTGCTGGTCTGGAGCCTTCAGATGTGTGTTAACACAAAGAGGAAAGACATCAGCAATTGTCTTAAAGAAGCAAATGTTGCTGCCATCAATCTGGGAAGGGTTATACAGCCATTTCCAAACAATTTGAAGTACATCATTCTACAGTGAGGAAAATTATTCACAAGTGGAATACATTCAAAACAAACACCAATCTTCCAAGGAGTGGACGTCCCAGCAAATTCACCCCAAGGTCACGCAATGCTCAGAGAAATTGCAGACAGCCCAAGAACTACACCTCAGACTCTACAGGCCTCAGTTAACATGTTAAATGATAAAGTTCATGACAGTACAATTAGAAAAAGATGGAAAAAGTACGGCATGTTTGGGAGAAAGCTGCTTCCCTCTAAAAAGAACACAGCAGCATGGCTTAGGTTTGCAAAGTTGCATCTGAACAAACCACAAGACTTCTGGAACAAAGTCCTTTGGACAGAAAAAAAACAAAGTGGAGATGTTTGGCCATAATGCACAGTGCCAAGTTTGGTGAAAACTAAAGCATATCAGCACCAAAAGTCAAGCGTTGGAGGGTGGAGGGTTGATGATTTTGGGCTTGTTTTGTAGCCACAGGCCCTGGGAACCTCATAGTCATTGAGTTGACCATCAACTAACCAAAGTATTCAAGAGTCAAATGTGAAGGCCATCCATCCGACAGCTAAAGCTTGGCCAGAGTTGGGTCATGCAACTAGACGATCTGAATATCACCAGCAAATCTACAACAGAATGGCTGAAAAAAAAAAAAAAAAGAATAAAGTTGTTGCAATGGCCTAGTGAAGTCCAAACCCCATCCCGTATCGTATCATCATCATATTTTATTTTTTGTATTTATTTATTCTTATTTTTTTCTTCTTTATATATGTATATAAAGAATCGCAGGGTACCTCACAATACAATACGTGGATCACGATAACGATAATACCACGATACAGCGATTCTGTGATAATCTATATATTGCTAGACAATCCTATAATGATACATCATGATATATAACTATGAAAACAAAATGCCAGTGAAAAGGTTAAGTGCAGGTTTTCTCTCTTTATTAATGTCCAAACTGTAAGAAAAGGAACAAAAGGTTTTTCCGTCTGTTATTAAATTTAACATTTTAAGAAAATTAAACATTTTATGCTTATACTTTTTTAAAAACGTAAACTTTTCTTTGCGTGTAAACTGACACATTTAGCCTAAGTTAAAACCTTTATTATTTAAACCTGGGAACATCTCAGTGTTTATCAGCTTCCTTAAGATAATCCTGGGAATAGAGTTGCCAAAGGTACCGAGGTAGGTAGCGTATTTTAAAATGTTAAAAATGTTAGCAGCATAGCCTAGCATTTTTAGCGCTGTTGAGCAGATTCGTAAACACCTCTGATTGGCCATTGTGTGTACTGATATGTCTGTGATTGGCTACAATGATCAACGCTTCCAAAACATATTGTAAATAAACATCTTTGATGCTCTTCACTGAGCGCTTCAGATTCACATGGGAGCGTTTGAAAGCAGGCATCTATCAGCAGATACCTAATATATCCGCTGATTGACGAATCTGCTGATAGACGCCTGCTTTCAAACACTCCCGGGTATATCTGTGTAATCGCTCCGTGAAGAACGTCAAAGATGTCTACGTTTGTTGCATCAATGGTATAAAAGCCTAAGTGTATCGATTCTCGTATCGCACAGAGAAGGACGACGATATATATCGCCGTAATGATATTTTGTCCAACCCCTAATATATATAATCATAAATATTTCTATACAAATATTATAAATATAATTTTATTATTATTTTTTTTTTTTATTATTCCTTTATTTAACCAGGGAAGAAAATCACATTGAGATAGATATCTCATTTACAAGTGAGCCCTGGCCAAGGTAGCAGGACACAATAAACAAAATAAAAACAAAAATAAAATTAAAACAATAAACACAACACACACATTTCCAACAATAAAACAAGATTAAGAACAAGTGCAGACAGTTTGGGCTGTTCGATTAAGGTATAGCTTAAACTCATTCATTGAAATAAATACACTAAGTTTCGATCTTTGAATCTCATTCCAAGCAGTTGATGCACTATGAATAAAAGCAGTAATTGCTTTTGATTTTGAAATTGTCAATTGATTTGTGTTTTTGTCCTTACCAGCCACGACAAGCAGAGGCGTAACTTAGTTGCTCTTGTTTTGTATCTTCTCTGCCTCACAGTAAAATCTTACTGATTCAGAATCACTCTCCACATAACACTATATTAAACATGAAATCTTTTCTGATTGGTTGTGATTTATGCCATGTCGTGCAGCATTTTCACTGCACGTGTGAGGAGAGACACATTACTTATTGCTGGAAACTTGTCATGTCATGACTGGTTTAGACAGGATGTTCAGTTCTTGCAAATGGATGCTAGGTGTTACCAGACATCACATCTGCCATGTATTTTCTGTGGGTTTACTAAGAGTGGTATTGAACAAAGTGTTCGGAAAAACAAGCTTGACTTTGATTTTAGCATTTGCAGTGATAACCATTTCTAAACTCTGCATTTTACGATGAGGAGACAGCTTAAAACTGTTTAAGTTCATGAGAATGTGATGAGGATGTGACTAAATTGTGTTAAATGGTGCAGAAAAACAACTTGTCGAAAAGAAAAATCACAAATGAGATTTCCTTAATATCTAAACAGTTTCTCCTAGACAGGACAGGAATTAAATAGAGAGCAAATTGAGTTTTTTTTACCGAGGAATTTTAAGTAAAACTCTTAGCTGTAAATGAATTTTAATAATACTACTACTAATAGTAACACACTCTAAAAAATGCTGGGTTAAAAACAACCCAAGTTGGGTTGAAAATGGACAAACCCAGCAATTGGGTTGTTTTAACCCAGCGGTAGGGTTAAATGTTTGCCCAACCTTTTGTTTATTTAACTCAACTTTTGTTTAAAAATGACTGTATTGCTTAATTAAAATTTTCAACCCAACTTGGGTTGTTTTTAACCCAGCATTTTTTAGAGGGCAGTAATGATGATTAGCAATTCTCAATTCAAGTATATATTTAATCCCTGTGATCACAGTCATTATTTGTTTATTTGTATTTTGAGGCAGAGTTTCAGATTGTAGTCATTAGTGGCATTATGCATGCAGGGTCAGACAGAACAAATGTCAGACGCATTAGCGATTGTCTGATTGCAGCACAGCGTATAGCATTAGTGAGCTGACCGTCTCCTCTGAGTTCAGTGACAACTTAAATTGTTGACTTATTTCCTTGAGTGCCCTATATCTGCTGGAGATTGGCTTCAGTTACAGGAAGTTACAAAAACAGCAAACAGACATTAGTATCAGCAAAGAGAGGCCATGAGAGAGAGAGAGAGAGATCTGAACAAGAGTTTAGAGGAAAAGCACAACAAACATATGGACGGAAGGAGGGAGGAAGGGAATTAGAGAACAAGACAACAGGGAGAGTGGGATGGGAAAAAAAGAAAGGAAACACGACTGCGTTTTATAAGTTAAAGTCTTTGAGAAGAATAGCGTGAGGGAACAGGGAGAATTCTGAGAGAAGTGAGGGAGTGTTCTGAGAATGTGAAACACGGTTTTATTTCTCTTCTGATATAAAGGACGTTACTCCTCCAAGCCATGCTTCAATGAGGAAAAAGACACCGCAAAGGATGAATAAACAAAAGACGTGTCATCGAATCTGAAAGCTAATTACAGCCTGACAGAATAAAGCTCGACTGTTCAACTCTCCTCCGCACAAGTGAGGGAGAGACGCAGATGAAGACGTATAGATTGAGGGCCAGATGATAAATATTAGAGGATCTCCAAACACAGGCAGTGAGCGTGGCAGTATCATCATCTTTATAACATTGCCCTGCATTTGGATTGAGTCTCAAAGGCCACATTTCCAGTTGATCACATTTTTCAACAATAAAGCACTTAAACTGCGTTGAAAAATGAATTGAATCCAATTTATATAAAAGTAATGCGCTGACAGCGGCACACGAGAGGGGAGATGCAAGGCGAGGGTGATGAATTTAAATGCTCCATGTCTGCGGCGCTAACCACCTCTCTTATCTATGAAAAAAGGCTCTGTTGCCATGGTGTCACCATGGTGTTGCCAAGGCTACTGGAGTGTTAGCACAACAGTAATGGGGTGTTGTCACGGTAACCCCAGCTGTTACTGTGAAGATTGTGGAGGAATTTTCCCCAGGAAAGGGATTACATGCAACATGTGCTCCCACATCCTAAAACGCGTGCACTTGCAATCACACGGTTACTCTCAAAGGGCTCTCAGAACGGTGAAAACGAGAGATCAAAATCAAAATGCATGCATGCATGCAAAAAAAAAAAAATTGTACGCTGCTGCTCGCATGTTCCTCCTTTATTAGAATTGTTATATCAAAAAAGAATAAGAAACCACAGGGACCTTCTGTTTCAAAGCTGTTAAACACACACACACACACACACACAGAAACACACATGAGAAAGACACGGTTAGAGATGTATAGAAGAAGGGTTGAGTGAGGAAGAAATTTGTTGGTTTTGATAGTTTGATCTTTTAATGAAGCCCCCATGGGCCAAACACGCATGGCATCATGGGAACTTCTTTAAGCAGTATCATTCATCCTTCTACAGTGCAGTGCACCATATACTCTTTACATTGCATAATCATCTTATGAGGGATGTTTTGGACGATCCTCAAAGACAGTTAAACCTGCACTATGTAGATCCGCATGTACAGCGCTCAGGTTTGAGGAATTGTTTTTTATAGTAAATTGTCAAAGCAGATTCATTTTTCTGTCAGGAGTCCTTCTTGAAATCGCCACTAGATTGCAAAGATTTGGTTTTGTGAGTTGTTCTGTCCTGTGTTGTTTTCTTTTTTCTTATTTCATTCAGTTCTACACTGTAAAAAAAAAATCCTAAATGTCCAAAACAAACAAACAAAAAAAGCTGGCAGCTGTGGTTGCCAGACATCCACCATAAAAAATGATGTGACAATATTTCCTGTATTACAGAATGGCTTATTGGTTCCTGTATATTTCACAACTTATAGCTGTATATTTTCACCTTAAAATGTATGAATAGTCACCATAATAATACAGGCAGTAAAACAGAAGGCCACATGATGAATACAAGTTCATTGTAAGTAGAGAAAACACCATCAAGTTAACACACATGATACTAAAATAATGCAATAAACATTCACTAAATAACAGAAAATGTAGCACACAACACCCTAATGTACATCACTGATAATAATAAGAATAAGAAACAACAAAAGTATTTATATAAAATATAATCATATGTGATGTGTCAAACAGGGATTTCTGGGAATGTTCCTTACTGTTTTTCACTGTAAATTATATGGTATTTCATAGTTTTTACATGAAATAAATAAATAAATAAATAAATTTGATAGCATTTGGTTTTAAAATTACATATAATGCAGCATTAAACCCATTTAAAATTTTTCACTGTGTTTAGTAAGGTAATTTACAGTAAAATGTGTACAGTACAAAACTAAAAAAAAAAAAGTTACAGAAATTTTTACTAGAGATATATTGATTCTAAATTTCTCTGCCAGTACTGAGAGATGATTATTCACAATGATATCAGCTGATACTGATAGTTTGATTTTCTTAAAGAAAAAAATCTCTCCAAACTAATGTTGTAAACTATACAGGGAACTGTCCCATTTGGTGCATTACTATAAGGTTAGATGGTTAAAATTAACAACAGAGCCCTAACTATTATATCTAACTGCTATTTATTTTCAGGTATAATAATTACACTCAAATAAAAACTGAAAACTCAGTTGCACATAAGGTAGTTTTCATAAAGATGTCTTCATGACAAATTTATTAAAAAATACATATATAGTTAACAGTAAATAAGTTCCTCTCTAGTGTTTTTTTAATAGCTTTTTTTTTTTTCTTTTTTTACAGTGATTCCATTGTATTCTAAAAGTTTTATAATGCCTAGACTAGGTTTCCTCAACCTTTTGTCTTTTGAACCCCCACAGCCTTATTAGTGAAAAACAGACTCACTCAAGTAGCTTGTAGTTTTTGGAACTGAATAAATCATGATTTTTATTTTATTTTTTTATTTTTTTTTTTATAAATATATAGATTTAACAAAGTAAAACTGAAATCTTTCCAAGTACCCCCTGGAACCTGCTTAAGTACCCGCTGTGTGCGAATCACTGCTGTAGACCATTAAGTGATTTGGCTCCTCACATTCATTCAGATTCAGATTCCAAACCATCCAAACCACTGAAGGGTAACAGAACCTTTTTTGATTGACATTTGTCAGTTGTGCAGTCAGCAGCGATGTCTCTGCATCAAGCAGTCAACGGTAACACTAGCTGACCTCTTTTTACTGCAGAGTAGCATAAATTTAAAAAGGATATTTCATATGCAGAGAGCTCATGAAAACCGTTATTCACTAAATTATTATTGCACACAAATAAATATATCGTTCCAAATGAACATGAATGATTCCTCTAACATGCTAACAGTGTTTGAATAAGTCTTTGGCTCACTGCTGTGTGTGTTTAGGCATAATACAGCAACCAGCAGTGCAGTAATGGCATGGCATTGTGTGTGTGTGTGTGTGTTTGTATTGTAAAAGAAGAGGAAAAGAAGGAGAACCAGATCGACAGAAAAAGAATTGAGTGTGTGTTTTAGCAGCAGGGCTTTGTTCTAATAGCTGAGCTCACACTGTGCTTATCAATGCCATACAAATACATTGAAAGGCAGCAGCATGTGCCAGAGTGATATGCTTACTGTCACTGCAAAATTCCAATGAAATATTGATCACATAGCTCAGGTCACACACACACACCCAGCCCTGTCAGTCTGACATTGTTCTACTGGTCCAAATATATTTGATGGATAAATGTGTTTATTACACTGTGCAGACTGTTTTATATCAATAAAATTGTACAGTGATTTGAATGTTATTACTATTAAAAGATGTTTATGCGAGATTAATATAAGAAAGCCAATTGAGAATTTGAAGGCAAGGGACATTTTAAAGGTCAAGTGAAAGATACTTTTTCTGCTTAAAACCAATATGAAGCACAGACAGTGTATATGAATTATGTTCAGATAGAATAGGCTTATTTCCAGTTTATGCTAAATCTCTGCCCCCTCAAGGTGCTATCTAGCATATATATGAAAAATGCTGGATTTCTTAACATTTCAATGAAATATGAATTATGTTCAGATAGAATAGGCTTATTTCCAGTTTATGTTAAATATCTGCCTCCTCAAGGTGCTATCTAGCATATCTATCAAAAAATACTGGATTTTGAACATTTCAGTGAAATTGCAATGTAACGTCCAACAAATGTGAAATGGATCAAAATAATATGTTGTAATATATATACAGTTAGTACATATATATATATATATATATATATATATATATATATATATATATATTCATTGTTGGTTCATAATACCTAATGGATTAGCTAATGTTATATATATATATATATATATATATATATATATATATATATATATATATATATATATATATATATATATATATATATATATATATATATATATATATATATATATATAACATTAGCTAATCCATTAGGTATTATGAACCAACAATGAATATATATATATATATATATCAGTGGCGTGCAGTGGTGTTCTGAAATGAGGAGGCACATTATTTATGAATCAATGTAAATTCATGTGCATTACTCTTAACGTTGACACATCTTCCTTGTTAAATGAACATTACTGTACATCAAAAAAGAAACCAAATACAATTCTATTTTGTAATTTTACATTAACAATGTATTGTAATAAATGTTCTATTTATCAAGACCAAGTCAATCTCATCAAGTTAGTGTTTTAAGCATTTCTACATTCATTCCAAAATAATGACTAAAGGCAATATTAATTTAAACAATTTTAATTTTATTTGTTTATTGATGTTTTTCTTTTTAACTGTCAACTTAAGCTATTTTGGATCATCAGTCATGCTCCGTAAACACCGTCTGTCACAGACACGAATTGTATTTTTAATTTCACCAAGCTGATTGCGCTAAAAAAACCCTGCAGTCATCATGTTTTCAGTCTATTTCAAGTTTTATTTTGACAGGACATAAAGCGGTGATATCTAACTGGGTGATCTGTTTACTTACTTTTCAATTAGTCTTCCCATTGACGCCATCATTTGTTCATTCATACTGACATGCGGAACGTGCACATCAACAAGAGGCGGGATTTATCGCACAAACCAATCATATCCAATCATAACCAATTACATCCAATCATAGCGCGATGGAGACATTGCCTCCTCTCACGTAAATTGTAATATGGATTATTTTCTCATCCTATTTTTTTTTTGAGGAGGCACTGCCTCCCTTGCCTCCCTGCCTCCCCTGAGATATATATATATATATATATAATATATGCTTGTTTACATTAGCCAATGCTTTAGGTATTATGAACTAACAATGAACAATAATATACTCTTAGAAGATAATCTTCTATATGGAACCTTAAAGTGCTGCATATATAATATTTAAGTAGGGCTGCACGATTGTCAAAAATCATAATTGTCGATTATTCCCTTGAAATTGTAATTGTGATTATTAATTATGATTATCACAATGTACATTGAATGATGTTGTGAATGGCATGCGGTTGCTTCAAACAATGGTATAAAGCTATATTTTATATAAAAATAAAAACAAGCTAAAAACACTCTTACTGGAATTTTTTTAACGCTTTTCTATAGCATTAGGCCTCAAATGTCAACTGTATATTGGTTTGGTTTCTTCTTTAAATAATACAAAAATAATAATAAACATATGGGCCATTTCCATGGTTGAATTCATACTGCCAGTAGGAACTCTGAAGTGATGTAAGCCGCACTTGTTGTTGTAACTTTTATTTTGACAGCGCGGCAGAAATTTATTTTGACGATGCTGAGAACAGCTCTGCCAGAGCCTGAGCACACAGTGCTCACATTCTCTGTCTCTCATTAGTTTACGATCTGTTTAACAGTCCTGTCTAATACGTTATTAGATAGAACTGTTATACAAAAAAAGTAGACAGTATATGAAAAAGTATTCGCTTTTGCCGTGTGGTTGATGTCCATTGTTGCTAGCTGAGCAGAAATACAATCATGTTTTGCTTGGTCCACTCAAAGTCGCACTGGATTTTCTTCTTACACCGTGTCTACACCAGACACGAGTGGCGTGATGCGTCAAAAGACAATTCAACCCATTATAATCAGTGAAATTATCTATACTAGATGAGACGCGACACAACAATTTCCTGATAGTAAACGTATTCCCCATTCTATTTCTGTTGTAGCCCAAGTGCTTTGCAACGTTCGGTTTGTCACATCTGGTGTAGACGCGGTGTTAGCATAAGGTTGAATGATCTATCACTGTTTTCCATGTTTGTAGAGTTAGTTTGTGAAGTAAATATATAAGCTGTGTACACTGCTTTTTAAAAATGGCGGTGCTGGTGTTTCGCGTGTTTGACCAATAATTGTACATTTACGTGACTGGTTGTTTGTTTTGTGCTAAGGTAGTCGTTATTCGCCTCTCACAACAAAACATGCACCAAAGACTTTGTCTCAACAAACCTTTTAAACATGCAGAATAATTTAAGTGGATATTTTTTTAAGTAATCGTGCCATTCGTAATCACGTTTAGAAATTTGATTATTGTGCAGCCCTATATTTTAGGTGTTCCCATCATGGGATTATTTTATTGATTTAGTTTTAATTCATTCATTTTTTTCATTTTAATTCATTCATTTTTCATTAATTTTTAATTTTAAATAATTTTTATGAATTAAGGAGCTAGTAAACATACTTTACCACTGGAATTTTTTTTTAATAATCATTAAACATGAAATAAATTTTCTCCTTATAAAACCTTTTTGGCATAGAGTATTCTTTAAGAATTATAGTGATCTATATTGAACCCCATTGAACGTTTTTTTTTTTTTTTTTTTTCTAAGAGTGTATTTATGAATAAACATCAACCTAGATTAATAAATGCTGTAAAAAACAATAGCTTATTGTTAGTTCATGATATCTAAAGCATTAACTAATTAATCAATGTTGTAAAATATTCACAATATTATATTTCTTCAGTTAATTTGTTGTTGTTTTTAAGATTTCAGTTTTTTTTTTTAAATGTGTTCTCAGTACACTCAAAGTTTTCCAAACTTTTATTAAAATTATCCAGCTCAAGAAAGTGGAAGTAAAAAAAGTTTTTGAACATTTAATCTCCCTGGAGTAAAGATAATGATAAAATCCTCTTCACAATGGGGTACTTTTAAAATTGGCCTAAAAGAAGTCAAAGGAAATCATAATTCCTAAAAAATTAGTCAGGTTCTTGCCTTTGCTTTCATCTTGCGCTGCTATTGGCTGGTCAGCTCTGAACTAAGGTCTTTTGGCACAACCTTTGCATGGATTGTGCAGCAATCTCAATATGTCAGAAGGTAGAAGATGAAAGCTTTAGAGCCATTAGTAACATGGGATGAAAGCAAAGCAGGAACCTGTCGGGTTACCCTATGTGGCTGTTAGATTCCGCTACAAATCTGCCATCAGACGGGCTTGCAGCACGAGGCCTTTTTATTTTCAGAATACCAATTTGTGCAGGCAATTTAAATATATTATTATCTGCTTAATTCCGCTAACAAACGAACTCTGTAGATTAGTCCATAAGAAGTGTGAGTCATAATATTAAGTGAATAAGAAGTGCTGACAGAGGTAATTATTCCTTTTGAAGCTGATTTGTAGTGCCTATATGATATTTCAAATCTAATTTGTGCTTGAGTGGAAAGAGCTAAAGCTTAAAACTTTGGGTATGCACTAAATGGTGCAGAAATTTGATTTCACAATTTTTTGAGATATGGCACAGAAGTCTGAACTTGTACTTTAATGAGGGAAGTTTATCCCCATTTGCTGGTACATTTGGTCCAGACGGGAAACTGAAGTTGTTGGAAGCGGATTGTTCATTATTCATCAGTCCTGCTTCTAAATCTCATGTAAAGTCCTAGTGTAGGCGTATGCAGGGGTCAGAATGCATAAATTGGAAGTCATAATTCATAATGCAATAACAGCAACTTAAACTAGGCAAGCGCACCAAACACGCATGCGGACCTTTTGAAACGCATTTTGTTTTATTTGCCCCATATGTGCGTTTAGTATCGTGCGCAGTGTTTTAAATGAACTGTGTTTGACAGTCTGTAATTTTATACTTGACACTGATTACATTTTCCAATGCTGCCTGATGTTATGGCTGGAAAATAATGAATTTAATGTCTAATCCTTTTGGAGTTTACCCAAAGGGATGGGATTTCTGAAGCACCTTGAAGGGCTCTGGATAATCTGAATAAACCAAATTATTTGCAGTACAGAGACCCATTTCTGTGGGTCCTTCAAAACACCCATGTCTGTCACTTCCTGTTGCTATGAAAGGAAATGAGTGACTGCAAATCTTGGCCTCTGATGTTTCGGTCCACTTCGTTATGAAGTCTGTCAGTTTACTTTGAAGCTGCAGTGGCAACATTTGTCAAGTTGCAAAAACATTCCAATGCATCCCAGAGCCCAGTGAATTATTTAGTGAGTTTGAGGTCACTTAGTGAGGACAGACATCCAGACATTATGATTTTGCACTTCTAGAGAGCTAGAGTAAATTTCAAAATAACTGGGCCAAGACCACACACAAGCTGTTCAAGAGCAAACTATGATAGAATTCAACATGCACAACTTCTACGACAGAAAACAGCACTTGCATTTACTGACCAAGCCGTTTTCATCTTGTAGTTGAATTTTATGTTAGTTTTGCTCCCTCTTTTTGGGTGTATGTGTGTGAAAAGTGTGTAAACCATCAAGTCATGCAGCTCCCATTAGATTCAGTATGTGTGCATGTGTGTGTGAATAGATATGCTCTTGAGTAACTTTGGTGTTTTATTCATGAGTACCCTGCAGCAGCTATTTCTCTCCATCAGCGGAGTCTTGATGCTCTAAGAATAACACACTCATGTTCACGCACACAAACCATAGATTTTGTATTTCACAAGAATGGATAAATCCTCAATTTCACTGATGGTACAATCCTGATTGATCATTATTGAGTTCCACTCCAGTGATAGATGTAATTGGTTAATACGCATACTGTTCATCCACTTGAATAAGATAGGATGTACAGTGCTCAGCATAAATGAGTACACCCCCTTTGAAAAGTAACATTTTAAACAATATCTTAATGAACACAAAAACAATTTCCAAAATGTTGACAAGACTACGTTTAATATAACATCTGTTTAACTTATAACATGAAAGTAAGTTTAATAATATAACTTGGAGAACAAGATTTTCAGTTTTACTCAAATTAGGGTGATGCAAAAATGAGTACACCCCACTGAAAGTCTCTGGAGCAAAGCTAAATTTTGGTCTACAAATGTCTAATTTAACAAGAATTCAACAAGAGTCTAAGTATTCATTACACAGGTGTCCAGCAGACAGTTGACTATAAAAGCGTGTTAAAACCTCTTCCCATTTCATGCTGTCAGCAATGGCACCACATGGAAGAGAAATGTCACAAGAAAATAATTTCTTTACACCAGAAAGGTGAAGGCTACAAGAAGATCAGCAAAGCTTTACTTATCCGTCAGAATACTGTAGCAAAAGTGGTACAAAAATTAAAAAAAAGATGGAACTGCAACCATCTCACAGAGACATCCAGGTCGTCCACAGAAGTTAACACCTCAACAGGAGCGTCTTCTGATGAGAAGGGTTGAGGAAAATCGGCATGCAAGTTCACTGCAGTTATCTAAAGAAGTAGAAAGCCATACTGGGGTGACTATTTCCCATGACACAATACACTGCAGAGGAATGGCGTGCATGGGTGCCGTCCACGGCACTTTTCCAACATGACAATGATCCTAAACACACATCTAAGGCCACTGTTGGATTTCTGAAGAAGAACAGGGTGAAAGTGATTCAGTGGCTCCTGATCTGAACCCAATTGAACACCTATGGGGAATTCTGAAGAGACAAGTTGAGCATCACTCTCCATCCAGCATCCAGTCTCTAAAAGAAGCCATTCTTGAAGAATGGAAAAAGATAGATGTTGCAAAATGTCTCCAACTTGTTCATGCCATGCCTAGAAGACTTGGTGCTGTCATTAAAAATCATGGAGGCCATACAAAGTACTAGATGTAGTAGTTTTTGTTGTGGTGTGTACTCATTTTTGCATCACCCTAATTTGAGTAAAACTGAAAAATGTGTAATCTAAGTTATATTATTAAACTTACTTATAAGTTAAGTTAAACAGATGTTATATTAATCTTAGTCTTGTCAACATTTTGGAAATTGTATTTGTTCATTGAGATATTATTTAAAATTTTACTTTACACTTATTACTTTTCATACTCATTTTACTCATTTACACTGAGCACTGTATATTGTATTACCTCACTGTATGACTATCTCCAAGTTTGAATGAGGAACGCATAATCTATGCATCAGCATAGATAGTCAACATGAAATCAGAATTGCCCCTTGTTACTTTTTAAATTTTTGTTTTAGGACTATGGTCAGTGTTTAACTTCCTTTCCCTCTAAAAGAAATGGTTTCAACATTAATTATAATAAGAAATGTCTCTTGAGCACCACAACATGAGTATTGTTAAGGTTTTAACGGTATTACTACTCTTAACAGTATTCTTATCGGTTCTTTTTGTTTTTATGTATTTTTTTTTATGAAAAGGACGCAGCAGCATACAAACATGCCAAATATTAAAAATAAAACAATTACAATGTAAAAGATTATTATTGTGTGCATAAAGATAAAAATGCTTTGGTGGAATCCGGCTAGTCCCATAGATGGTCTCTAGCAAGGAAATGGATATGCTCGTGCGCAAGGTTATCCGTTTCCTTGCTGGAGAAGCGCTCAGTTTTTTTACGCTTGCAAATTCTGCCATGTAAATAGCAAATCCGCCATGGCATGAGCACAACTGCCTTTTAAAGGGAATGGGAGATGAGAGACACACCCATTACTCATTAAGAGAATAGGGACAACCCTTTTAGACCATGCGTCGGGCATTTATTCAGACGTGCCCTAAGTGCAATGCACCATGCGCTTTAGACCATGTGCTTAGATCGTTAAAATAGAGCCCCTAATTTTAAATGCACTAGTGCGCAGACATTTTTTTTTGTTTGTTTTATAAAGGATCAAATAAAAAAATAAACAACAACGGATTGTATTTAAAAACCCTCTTTTGTGAGGAATTACTTCCTTCTGCCACAGATTCAAAGCTCAAGTTGACAGTTTACATGGCATGTGTAAACATTTTTCGAATAGGCTCTATGTTTACATATAAATCGCATTTTTGCGGTCTAAATAACTACATTCTCACCTAAAAAAAAAAAAAAAAACTCCTAAGTCTACATTCTGTGAAACAATAACAGTAGTATCTGTAAAAATATGGTGGACTTGCTTGTCCACCATAACATTCCCTGTGAGAATGCTAAAAGCGGAGTGATTCAAATGGTAAAATGGTTCCTGTGGTAATACGGGTAGAATATTGCATGGCTGGAAAGACTTCTCAGCCAATCAGATTCGAGAACCAGAACTGTTGTATAAATAGCAATAATAAATATTGTGTGTATTTTCTTAATTTTTCCAGTACCGACAGCAGAACCGGCAACGTCTGAGCATATCGATACAGTGGTCTTTCATAATTTAGCCCGGGGCCTGTTTAATACCGGGTCTTGGTACCCATCCCTAGTTTTAAGTGGACACTGAAGTGTTGAATTTACGCTCCTGAAGGTTAGTGATAGCATTGCCTTTTTGGTGAATCAAACCCAGTACATCTGAATTATGGCTCTGACCGTGTGTTTGTGTGCAAGAGGATTCATGGAGCAGAGCTCAACAACAATAATGGTCCGCTGGCCCGGGGGCAGTGTGAGAGAGTTTTAGGCCAGTTGACACAACTGTCACAACTGTCTCTGCACTCTGTCACTACATCCTATGTCTGAACATCTGGCACATTTGTTTTGAACTCTACATTTTTTTGGTAAATAAAACTTAGCATTTCATAAAAGTCTAAATATATTTTTTGCAACATAAAAATACATGCTAAATATAGAGTTAATTTTTTTTTTTTTTTTTTTTATGGTGGTGCTAGGAAAATGAAATGTTGTCAGAGAGAGCACTGGGGCAGCTGAAAAAAATCTTACTGTTTTGCCCTGTAGAAGGAATGAAATAGGCTGCATAAGCTGAGCGCCTTTCATAGATTTTGGCCAGCAGGACTCTAGACGACCCCGTGGTGAAAGCAAGGCACAAAGTAATGACGAGAGACAGAGAGAGAAAGAGACAGTGCCGCCAGTAAGGTCAAATAAAAAGGAGAAAAAGATACTGAGAGAAAAAGGGGCTTAAGGCACCCTCCCTTCCTTTAGATTATCTCTGCTATCGTTTTCTTCTCATAAAAGAAAAGAAAGGTGTAGCAGCACAAAGCATAACCAAGTTTTGTGAAAGTGAGTTTATGCTTAAATAAAAAATAAAAATTTCATGAAATATGAATAAATATTCTTTCTTTTTTTAAATATTGGTGGGACCACCAAGTAAACATATCGTAGCATGCGCACTCTCCACCATGTCTCCACTAGTGATCGACCGATGTATCGGTTTACCGATATTTTTCCCGATATTCAAGCATTTTTCCATAATCGGGTATCGGTTTTGTAATATCGGATTCGACGATTTACGGCGCCATCTTGTGGCCGTTTTGAGACTTCCTCCGTCTGAGGAGATGAGTCAACAACAACTCAGTGCACAGGTAAAGTATATGTTCTACTTGGTTTGCTTTAATTAATCAACTTTATTTAACATAACAGACATGCACAAATGAGATCTGAGACATAAATTCCTGATATAGTTAATTTATGCAGCTTGTTTCTAAACAATTGAGACGAACTCATTGAGTCACGTAGTGTAATTCGTCATGTCCTGCCCCAATAAAGACGTAACTTTACATGAATTAAATAAAACAGACATGAATGAGTGCATGTTGAAAATAAAAGCGCTGAATTTAATTCTCTATCTGTTGTATTTGCTCACCATTAGTCTAGAAGAAAAAGTTCGTTCATATTGCTTAGCAACTGACGGATGATCAGGAGGCTTAAGCACGGCCACTGAATGAAACTTTTGACAAGATTATCTTGTTTAAATACCCTAGATTATATTATCATTTACTACATAATTATTTCGCTAATACACATAAATATAGCCAACCGCTTTGTGGAAATTAATGATTTATTATCTCCATGCGCGATCGCGGTTGATTAAGTTATAGTCAAACAGCACTTTGTCAGTTGGCATTTCATGATTTAACGTTAGATTAAATTTAGATCATAAAATGCCAACTGGCAAGTGCTGTTTAACTTTATTAGATTATATAATCATTTGATTTACTACATAACCATTATTTAGTTAATACAAATCTAAATAAATGCAGCTCTGTGGAAATTATTTAGTATCTCCACACGCGATCGCGGTTGAGTAGCCCAATTTATAGTTTTGTGTAAATGCATAGATAAGTTACAGCACTTTGTCAGAAAGCATTTCATGATCTAGACCGACAAAACATAATAATTAATAACACTAGTTGGAAAATGCAATGATGTATGCTGTTTTGTTTGCTGTTTTTGCACTTTCCTGACAATGTTATATATTCCAGCTAATATTATTCAGTGAAGTTTTTTTTTTTTTTGTATGCAAGGAGGGAGTGATTGTTATAAATAAAATGGTTTGTTCAGCTCATTTGTGTTGTAATAATTGTCAAAAACAGAAGTATAACAGTAAATAAATATCGGTTCTGCATATCGGTTATCGGGTACATAAACATGCAAATAATCGGTATCGGTTATAAAAAAAATCAATATCGGTCGATCACTAGTCTCCACCATGTCTGGGCCCAGAATTATTTGCTTATGTCCTGTGGAGTGAGTTTTCACTGATTTGGCAGGACGATTACAAGAGGGAGATGCTTAATCTGCAAAATTATGCAGATGTTTCAACTATGCCAAATTAGCTGGCTTCAGTATGTGGAGCTTTTTGTGCACTTGTGGATATATGCTTATATATATAAAAGTGTTGTTGTGACTGCAGATATCAAACTCCAAAAATTGCAAAACATACTAACTGTGCACTATATTCAGAGTCTTTTGTCATATGATAACGTTTGTGTTTTGATTGAGAGATTTTATGCAATAAAATAATGATTTGGCACATCAACATAAATAATCAACCATGTAAGTATTTTGATCTTGAAATTAATGGTGCTTTTTTTCTTTTTATGTGTTTTTTTGGTTTATTAATTCACCCATATTTTTCTCTGTTTAATAATTATTTAAATTTTAACTACTGACTTAAGATAACATATAAGCCTTGTTTGGGAGAGAAGAAAGTCCCAAAAAGTGAGTGACCTGAGGCTGAGGAGATCGTGTTAGATTTATCATTTATTGGGTATCTATCCCTTTAAAAATACAGAGCAAATGTATGTTTTAGTTTGAACAGTTGGTTTCATTTATAAACTGTGTCCACTAGGGTCTGTGCCTGTCACTGATTACTCACATAACCTTTGAATTTTTCAGCTCTCACCATATGCTCCAGAACCTCTTGGACCCAGACAGGCCACAGGCTTTTTCTGTCTCTGTTATTGGTTGTTTTTTTTAACTATAAAAAGTGTAAATGTGCAGTTGTTGCCTTAGTCTTTTTCTACCTGATCTGAACCTGAAAAATTGCAGGTTAATTCAGACATATTAAATAATTTCTTTGACTTGAATGAAACTGATTTAAATCCGGACATAGTTTGCGATTCAATGGGTGAGTCCGATTCAATTACCACTCTGAATGATTCATAAGTGTATATGATTCACTGAACAAAACCTGTTTTTAATAGTCGTTTTTTAGGGGTCAAGTACACTGGTCGTATTTTATGTTTTATGTCACATTCAGTTATAGTCCCATACGATTCTCAGTCAAGGAAATGTCTCACTCCAAGCTTGGGAACTAGACTGTGACGAAATATTTTTCAGTCAGCATTCTCATTGTCCCAGACAAAGCGTGCATTCTTTCTCCTCTTAGTTTTCCAAAATATCCCTATGATCTATTTCATGCACCTGCTTCTCCAATGTGTTTATTCAAGCTTGAACTGAGCCAGCTGCTTCTCCATTGCTGTAATCATCTACACCCTTGCTCAGTCTTTGTTACCGCCCTTTTATCCCACTTACTTTGAAGCATTACTTGTAATAACCTTTATCATCAATTATCCCAGTGCAGCGTTGAGTGAATCTTCTTGTATTACTTGGTGGATGCCTGCTGGCTTTAGCTTAAGAGATGACAACATGACAATATTCTACAGTGAAGATTAACTTATTGCAGCAGAGTCAGACATAAATTCTTTCAGATCTTTCAATATGACACTGACAGATTTTTTTAACAAAGTAAACATAGAGGCTCATGACAATGACTTTCATTTAAAACTTCAGGGAGTACAACATTAAGACATGGATGTAAACGCCCACTGCTATGATGATTGGGTAACGGTTTTGCATAATAAAATAATTTTCAATGTCCCTGCAATTAGTTATTTTATTCACAATAGAACATAGATAACATAACAAATGTTTAAACTGAGAAATTTTACAATTTTATGCACAAAATGAGCTCAGTTCAAATTTAATGCCTGCTACAGGCCTCAAAATAGTTGGGACGGGGGCATGTTTACCATGGTGTAGCATCTCCTCTTCTTTTCAAAACAGTGTGAAGATATCTGGGCATCGAGGTTATGAGTTTCTGGAGTTTTGGTGTTGGAATTTGGTCCCATTCTTGCCTGATATAGGTTTCCAGCTGCTGAAGAGTTCATGGTCATCTTTGACCTATTTTTCATTTAATGATGCAACAAATGTTCTCTATAGGTGAAAGATCTGGGGCCGTATTCACAAAACATTTTATCTTACCACTAAGAGTTCTCCTAAATAGCAGTAAAAGTTCTTAGCTAAGAGTTTTCTCTTAAAACCTATTCACAAAACTGCTAAGACAAACTTTTACTAAGGAATAGACTGAAGTCTTAAGCTAAGAGAAAGGGCGGGGTTGACCTCGTTGCTATGGAGAATACACACAGTGATTGGCTGATGGGGGAGGAGTCAGTGATTTAATCATAGAAATATTGTAGAATGAGGTGTCATGTTTGCACATTAAAATAAAGGTTAAAATAAAAATGTTGCCATATTGTTGCCATGGAGGTTTTAAAACTAGTATACACAGTTAACTAATATATACAGTTAACTAGTAATATATATATATATATATATATATATATATATATATATATATATATATATATATATATATATATATATATATATATATATATATATATATATATATATATATATATATATATATATCATTTTATTTTTTATTTTATTTTTACTCTACTCAATCATTTGTAAGTGTGAACTCATGAAAACCATTGCCACAGGTAATCAGACAATATTTATTTATTTGTTAAAGTTTTTTTTTTTTTTGCATCTCATCATAGATTCAAATCTATTAATCAAAAGGTATTGCATTTATAAAGAAAAGGTTCAACACCTAAGGCTCTATCGCTTTTGCCTCAATGGTGTTCAGTGTCTTTGGGTGGATTAGGACTGTTTGTGATTTGGTCTTAGTGATTTAGGAGTCCTCTTGACTACTCCTAACGTTTCACAGATTTAGGAGCTAGTTTTAGCGCTAAAATGCTTTGTGAAATACTCTTAGAGCAAAAATTTAGGACTCCTAAAATTAGGACTGACACGCCCATTATTTTTAAGAGTTTCTCCTAAATAGGCAAGTTAGGAGCTACTTTTAGCCTTAAGATGTTTTGTGAACATGGCCCCTGGACTCCAATGCATTAACCTCATAAAAGCTGAAGCAAATGAAAGAATAGCAGATCATATTCACAACTATACAGTTTAATTTCGGTGCTACAATACTATAAATACATATCAAACAATCTGTATCAGACAAAGTGACACATTGTAAGAACATTGTTACTTGTGTGTTGCGACATTACTATAGGATCCAATGTAGACGTCACTGAATCATATTTTATTTTCAGTCTCTCTGAAAAGCCTGCAGTTTCTTGTTTAAAAAACGAATCTGCAGTAAAATGAACCAAACAAACGAGCAGTGTCTTACTGACACAATCTGAAACTTCATTAAAAATACAGTTCATTAAACTTATATAAAATATACTCAATAAAAGCTGTTTTTGGACTAACAAGGAAGTTTGGAGTTCTGAAACTTAGAGGGAAAATTTGATTTCTCAATTCATGACCCCTTTATTATTTACCATTTATCAGTTATTGGCCATAACATGAATCAACTTATCCTGTTGACCACAATTTTAATATCGGTACTTCCTTATAGTTTGCATTTGGAAACCTACTTATATTTTTTAGAGAGAGACAGACAAAAAACAGATATACAAATACCGAACTCCTGTTGCACTGTATAGTTTCATTTAACATACTGTAACTTGATGTCGTCTGCCTAATATCTTGGCATTGAAATATGCAAATTATTTGTAACAGTTCAATAATCATTTGCATAGTACTCGGATAGCTAAATTACAGGAAGTGTTCCTTTGAAAAAGAAATGCTCCCTCATAAGTGCCTCAGATATTGGACTTGGATGTTTTGTGGAAGTGGTTCCTAATGGGCTTTTTTAATCAAGCTTAATATACATTTTGCTTACATTGCTGAAGCAGGCTGTTGGCACAAACTGTTTAGCCCTCAGCAACCTCACCAGCAGCACTTAAAAAGATTCAGTGAATGCGTTTTAGATTTCAGAAGCTAGTAACATGTGATTTCATATGCAGACACACTTGCTCTTTTAGGAAGACAGTAAGGAAGATGTTCCTTTCACCTCTTTTAGCATAGCGTGCGTTTTAATCATTGTTTGATGGTGTAATTAATTAATTGGCCTGTCGTGTTTGGTTTATGTGTGATTGCAGTGTGATGAAGGGATTGGTAAGAGTCTCATAACTAAATGTGTGTGGGGGTGTGAATAATTAAGATTAGATCAGAATGAAGCCTTTTCTTCAGTCTGTGAGCCATCGTGTTAAAGTGTCTGTATTTGTCTGAACTGGATGAGTTGGTTGTCATACACATCTCTAGACAGAATGTTGACAAACATTACTCTGGGAAAGGTTAAATATACATGAAACTTTGATCTAACTAATGTGATTTGATTTTAACATGCTTTCTGCATAAGAATGTGGTGAATGACTGGGTGCTTATCTTCACGCCTGTGTGTATTACGGTTATTATAGTTTTACACTTTACATTTTTGTATCGTCAGGTTTACTAAATTTTAATTCGTTCCAAGGACACCATTTTTCACTTTTATGTATCTTAAGCCCTATTCAGGACTATTTTTCACAGACATAGATGTGACTTTAATTCCATCCGAAGCAAATGCATTTGTGTTTTTCTCACGTAACGTTGGCAAATTATGTTCTGTTTTTCAGCTAACTCTGGTCCTCTGAGAAATCTAATCCTGTTGGGATAGAAATGTATGTGATTGTGGTTTTAAAATTTTTTCACAATGCATCTCATTTAATTTGACCTTTATCGCAAGTATGTAGTGTAACTAAGGTGGAAAACTAAAGTTGTTACACTGCCGCATACACCTTCGTTATGAATTTGGACTTTTTTCCCCAACTTTCTGGGAATTTAGCTAGCATCCCATCTGATTAAAAAAAATGAATGAAATCAATAAAGAGAGTCCAATCCCAAAAACTGCTCAGAATGGCCACTGTAGCAGCATTAGGAATCAGTCTCACCTTAATTAATTATGTTTTTTAATTGTTACATTATGTTATTATATAATTTCCCTTTATTATGTTTTGTGTATTTGATTATACATATATCCAGAGCACATGCCCTTCTGTACTGCCCATCCAGACACTACACACTACATTTTTTTTAGTATAAATGCAGATTTGAATCCTTTACAAATTAGTTATTCCCATAGGATATTAGTGATTACATGTTCTCTAACACTTCTTTAGTTTTTTAAACTAATCCCATAGTAATACTGCTTTAAATTCAGTTTTTAGTCTTAGTAATTATAATCCGTTAATGTACTGTATTAGTTTCTTTGGGTATAGCATATGGGTTTAGAAAGACACGAGGGTGAGTAAATGACAGAATTTTCTGCTCCTTTTCCTAAGGGAATAAGCTGAACATTCACAGTTGTTTACCTCTAAATCAAGAAAAACATGTGAATTTAAAATTAAGAGGTACTTTTAAATGCATTTAAAGTGCAAGAGAAATCAGAAGAGTTCATTTTACCTACACTACCAGAAAATGCTGGGATTCAACAAAACCTAATTGTTCCCATTATAATCAACAAAATTGTGCTTGCAGTGTAGAAATCTTTGTTGATTATAATTGAAGCGATCATAGAGTGGTGCAGGGAGGACGTCAGAAACCGTAAGTCTAATTCGCTACTGGTTTCATC
This sequence comes from Chanodichthys erythropterus, assembly GCF_024489055.1. Taxonomy (NCBI): domain Eukaryota; kingdom Metazoa; phylum Chordata; class Actinopteri; order Cypriniformes; family Xenocyprididae; genus Chanodichthys; species Chanodichthys erythropterus. Next base: position 9,484,173 of record NC_090232.1, on the reverse strand, counting down.
AAGATTTTCCTATGGGGTTTTGTAATGGGGGTTTTCCAATTTATGAGTGAAATAAAGCCTGTTGTAAACATAACTTGACTATACTCTGATGTTTTGTTCTACAACGTACACTGCACACACTCACACCCCAAGCTGTCTTATCTAGTTACTTACTAAAAATTTAACATTATATGTAAATTTTGTAGAAGTTATGTAAAAAAGTATAGTCAAGTGTTGTTTATCACAGGCTTTATTTCACTCATAAATTGGAAAACCCCCATTATAAAACCCCATAGGAAAATCTCGAAGAAACCAGCGGCGAATTAGACTTCCAGGTTCTGACAGCCAGTGTTGGGGAAAGTTACTTTTTAAATTAATCCATTACAATATTGTGTTACTCCCTAAAAAAGTAACTAATTGTGTTAACTAATTGTGTAAAGTTACTTTTTATGAAAAGTAATGCATTACATTACTTTTGCGTTACTTTTTCTCATCTGGGCTGGGCTTGCTTGTTTGTTTTTTAATAACAACAAAAAAAGTTTTATTTTTGCAAATGTTAAGGTGCTTTTACACCAGCGTTTCTCAAAGTGTGGCATAAAGACATGACAAGTGGGGCGCGACCTATGGGCACGACAAACGGGAGGAAATTTGGTCATTTCTGTGCCAATCTCTATTAACCTTTTTCAGCGGTTTGGTCCCACCTATGGGAGAACGCTCAGAGACGTCACTTAACTGCCAGATTCAAACTCTGCTTTTGCGCACTTTGGCTGGTGCTGAGCCAAAGACAGACACGCTCAGCAGCGCTTGTCATTTATCACAACTATGCAGTGTTTTCAACATAATGTTTATTTTTAGGTTTCAGGCATTTAAATAAACATAAGTACTAGTAAAACAATACATTTAGAATTTGTAAAATACACACTGTTGTCTATGGAATCAGCAATAACAATCAATTCAAATATAATTTGATTCATATCAGATACACATAGTGTAAGTAACTAAAAAGTTTAATCTTATTTTTCTCCCAGATCACTGGCCACATACTTGCATGAATTTCAGGAGAAATTGATGAATTCACGTGCTGTATATGCCACTGACAGCGCTCGCTGAACAGCTGCGCAAAACAAACATGCCGGCGCCCATCTCGCGTTATAGATCAAGATCATTTATTAAGGATTTAAAACAACAAAACACACTCACTTACACACTTACACATATTTGAGAATCGGAATATCAGATAGTTGATGACATGGTAAGCAAGTTTGTGAATATTTTGAATAAAAAAGGAGAAATTAAATAAAAGCGTTACAAGTTTGAGAAACACTGTTTTACACCAAAAGTGAAATGAATAAGTCTAATGCTGAAGGAAATGCATATTTACACCTGTACAGTAGAGGGCGCAGCTCAAACAAACCTTTCAGCTGTGCTGCCATTCTGGATCAAAGAATAGGATGCAGGAGAAGGAAGTTCAACACTTTTATTTCTAAATCTAATAAAGTAATTTTTGATTATTAGTATGGTTGAATTAGATCATTGCAACAAAAACATTGGTTCATAAAGTGAGATTAAATATATAAAGTATATTTGTGTAATTTAATATATTATTTAATTATTACAGGTTTGCATTAAAGGTGCCCTAGAACTAGGGTTGTCACGATACCATAAAAATGTCTTACGATACTATACCAGCTGAAGTATCACGATACCAAGTAGTATCGCGATACCATGCAGTATACAAAATAAACCAAACTTTCATAAAAAACATGAAAACAGACCAGATTTTTCTCTGAATAGCCTACTTCATTAATGAGAATGAATAACAGGCTTTTATTACCAATCAAATGAATCATTGTAAACAAAATTCATCTTAGCACTGCACAGAAGCTGTATGAACTGACATTACGATGTAACATTTATGCATTTATGCACTTCAATTACAATTGCATAAATAATGTTATGATATTAATGTTTCAAATATAAAATTTGAATATAGAAATAAAAATGTTGGCGGAAAAAAATGATAGAATAGACCTACTTTTAGATGGGAGACTAAAGTCGCCAGTAGGTGGCAGCAAGTGTTAATGATCAAGTCAATGAATCATTCAACCGATTCGTTCAAAACGGCTGATTCATTCAGGAACGAAGCAAATGACTTTCTTAATGAATGGATTAGTGAGTCAGTGACTCGCCCAATTTGTTCAAAAACAGATTCATTTAGAAACGAAACAAAAACAGCGCTCTTGCTCGTGTCACGAACTATCAGGAGCATTTTTGCCAGCCTATCTTGAAATATCTAACCCTGACTGGAGAGCAGTAGGCTATGTAGCCTATATTAAAACATATAATACATTTATAATTAAAAAATCACGATTGGTATGATTGATAAGAACCGAGAGCAAACCCGCTATAACTTATTGATGAATGGAATTGCATTTGTCTGAATCGTGTTTGTCGTGTTTCTAGAAACAAACTATTTAATCTTTTCCAGAAGTGGCCAAATGAGCAACGGAAAACTGCGAGAATTCAGTCTTATATAAAGATTTTATGATGTTAATTAAGTGAATTTCAGACCCTTCCTCCAGATTAAATGACAACAACAACGTGCAAGCGCAACTTTATCTCATTGCAAAATTAACTGAAGCATCAGGAAACAATAAGGCGCTAATTCTACAGAGCATTTACTACACAGGGCACAGCAGACAGTCAACGGCAGTCTCTTGTAATGTTTTTGCAGGCACGCATGTTCAATTGAAGTGTACCTGCCGCACATACAACATTCCTTACGGTACTGACGATACTACCGTTTGAAAAATACAATGGCATCGCCAATATTTTGAAGCTTTAGTATCGCGATACTACCGTAGTACCGGTACACCGTGCAACCCTACCTAGAACGTTCTTTCACAAGATGTAATATAAGTCTAAGGTGCCCCCTGAATGTGTCTGTGAAGTTTCAGCTCAAAATACAACATAGATTTTTTGTTCTAGGGCACCTTTAAAAAATTAACTGTTTTTATTCATTGAGGAATACTGAATGTTTTCATGCAAGGGAGATGAGTAAATGCATGTTCACATTTAACTACAATAACCATCATGTTCACACACAACACCTGCACTTTATTTCTTTCAACTTGGGGACAGGAGAGCTGTCAGTCAATAAATGTGAAAAAGTTACTTATTTGAAAAAGTAATGATATTTTGTTGTAAATTGAAAAAGCAATGCGTTACTTTACTACGTACTTAAAAAAACAAGTAATTTGATTACATAACTCAAGTTTCTTGTAATGCGTTACCCCAACGCTGCTGACGGCATACCTGCACCACTCTATTCATCTGTTTTCTTTGCCCCATTCGTCGCTGTTCTCAAATATTGAGTTAGCCTGCATCACAATCTATATCGCCACCTGCAGATGTCAACCACACAGACGCACAGGTCAGAATATTCTTCGACCAAGACTCAATGAGTACGAAAATTACTATTTATTTTCATTGTTTATTACTTTATTTCAGTTATTTGTCAACCACCACTAAATAAACCTTTTAGTTTTGTTTAGTTTTTATCATTGAGATTTTGTCTTTCATTTATTTCATGTTATTTTTGTCTTTTTTTTATGTCTGCAATTAACCACGATGACTTCTGTTCCCATGAGGCTTTGTTTTTGTTATGCTTTTTGCTTTCTTTTGTATGATATTCTGGGTCTGCTGCATGAATTTAATGTAGTTGACCTACCTGGGAATACTGGGAAGGCTGCTTGGCATGCCAGTGCTCTACTGACAGAAACAGAAGAAAGAGCAACAACACGGGTGCAGCCAGCCGTAAATGGTGTTCCTGGCGCTGACGAGGGTTAAGGGCTTAACAGCAGTGGTTATAGGTAGGCCTGCATGTATTTGGCAACCAGCAGAAACCTGGATTTCCACGGTATTTGCATAATTTCCACATAAAAAGCTCTACATATGCGTTTACTTTTTATATATATTTTGGCCAATTTGGTAATGCTGTCAGCTACTAGGGATGGGCATTTTTGTCATGTGAGATATGATATGATATTGTAATTAAAACAGTTATTAAAATATGACTAGAAAAATAACACTGCTAGATTATCAATAATGCACTGAAACATGGGCTGCTAAAGCACAAAGATCTTACAACATTTTATTATAATAGTGTTCTCATTTATAATGTTATGTATATGGCAGATTGGTGCTGCACATCTTGAACTGTATTTTCATGATTCCAGGTCCATAATTTCACTTTATTTTGCCAGTCTGGATGGTATGCTGTCCTAACACTAACCAACTGGACCTCAGGTACCCCCCAAAATGCCACAATAACCAATCAGAAAAAAGAAATATATTTTTTCATGGTAACTATGCAATAGGAGTAAAGCCCTAAGTATGCTTTGGCTCTCCATGTTCCATGACAGTCTGTGCACTGTCCTTGTGACGTAATTTTCTTCATTAGGAGGGTCCGCGAATGTCCACACACATTTTGGTGACCACGATGGTGTTGCACGTACAACAGTGCATGCATAAGGTGAATGTTGAGACAAAAGAGTCCACTAGGTGGCAATACTCACAGTTATGATATTTTGTGCAGTAGTCGCATAAGATTGCGTAAAGTGCAATACAAAAAAGTAGACAAAGCAGCATATCCTTTTCCATTATTTTTGTTTTGGTTCTTGTTCTAAACTTCTTCAGCATTCTTCTTTCATTCTTGTCCTGCACTGACATCTAGAATAGAGTTTAAAAAAAGCAATTGTACTGCACGTGTCAGTTGCGTCCATCTGCGCTGGTTGAAAGCTGTGCACACACGACTGTGCGGAAAATTAAGTATACCTGGGCCTTTAAAGGTGCTCTGTCATTTTTTGACTGTACTAAAGCATAAAAATACCATAATTTGCTTGCAGAGATGTTGGAAACATGCTGAATTCAAATACTTTCAGTTATTCTACTCTGAAATGTGCATTCAGTCTTGGAATGTCTGTTTTTGTTTTGGTCTATGTGATCCCGCCCACTGCCAATTTACCCAATAGTATTTCGACACCCCGGGTTGCCAGTTGGCTGAAAAAACAATGATGGAAGCCAGCAAATGAACTGGGTCAGCAATTGCAAATTACATAAAAAGCCCCAATAAAAACATATTAGCTGATCAACTTAGACTGTAAGGCTCATTGCTTTCCATTTGTCAGTTACACTAATTTCTGTTACGTGTCCTCAATCTGGCAACCCGCGTGAGCATTGAGGCTGAGGAAGAGGGGGTGAGGGAAAAAACGCTGGCTGTCAATATTACATAGTGTACCTTTTAAGGTGATAGATATCACATCACATCCACCTCCTGATAGTTAGACTCAGCCAAGTCAACATGAAATCAAATTTGACCCTATTTACATCCTTAATACATGTTCCTGGTTTTATTGTTATTCCTCGGTGCATGTTGTTCCAATAAAAAAAAAAGCCTTGAAAATAATTTGGCAAAATATATTAACTTGCTTTGCTTTGCCTGTGAATTTGCTTCAGTTTAATTTGTAACCACTTTTCCCAGTCCAATCAATTCCAATGGATAAAATTCCATCCTACTTTTTGTTTATCCTGTAATATTCTGTTTCAAATATGCCACATTATTGAAGTAAAATAGCTTTTGAATGCTGTTTCATGTTGACTTTAAATCCGTTCCGCAGATTTTCCATCACAATCAGAGCAGAAAATGTGCATGGGCATGAAAATTCTGTGTGGGCCCAGTCATAGGTAGTGGTTAATATGGGATTTGAATATATTTTTTTCTTCATAGAGCTCTCATTACTTGTGATCTAATAAGGGAAAGGATTGGAAGAATTGCTTACTTTGGTTGAATGGCACCTCACGTTATGAACTCAGTCTTCCTTAAGTCGCATGATGCTTCTGCTCTTACAAGTTTATTGGACTTTGAGTTTTCCACAGTAATGAAGTTCTAATGAATTCTGGGATTTTGAGTATTTGGGGTTTGAATGGCCCAAGGGGAGAATAATAAAGACATTATAAAAGCATTGTTTCTGCAAGCAGAAACAATAATGTGTTTTCACTCAAAACGAGAGACTCAGCACCGAATACTAATGTACACACGCGCACACACACAAGTTTTTGTATGCATACTGAATGCTAAATTACATAATATATCCTGCTTTTTCCAAAAGAGAGAACACATAAGTGATAAGTGACACATGTGGCAAAATATAAACCCTGCCTATATCTCTCACTCTATGTGTGTGTGTGTATCATAGTGGTATTTGATGGATGAGTGGTTGTTGTGATAAAGGGCTTTAGGAATGGAGGGATGTCAGGGTGGAGGTGTGTGTGAAGTGAGAAACGTTACGTTTTGATGGCTGAGAGTATGGTTAGGTGGATGATGGATGGTTAGAATAAACGAGTACAGTGTTCTGATGAAAGGATATTTTGGAAGAGTGGTGGAAGGAATGTACTTCATGGAGGCATGTTTAGATGGAAAGATGTTAGAAATGAAAGAGCATTCTGATTCCTATATGAAAAAAGCGAATGTTTGAAAAAATAGATTTGAGGACAGGAAGAAATAAAGTTCTTTCAAAACTGAGAGGAGAGACAGTGAATTTCTTTATTACGACAACTTTCAGATGAATAAATGAAAAAGAAGGGAGCTCTTGTGACACATAGTTAAAGGAATGATAATTGGTATAATGTTATTATGGCGTGAGTAGACATTTTGATGTCTTGGATTATTGCCCCCCCCCCCCAAAAAAAAAGAAAGATAGACTATAGAAATTGGTATTTAGTTTATATTTAATCATATTTTATAAATCAGCTTTTGTGAAAAAGGGCACTAGAACACACAATTTCCCTCAATGCATTATCTGTGAAGAATGTTTTTTTTTTTTTCCCCAACTCTCAAATTCTTCAAAGTTGAATTTTGCACAACACTGTGGGAAGCAGTAGTCTTACTATAGTTTAGCAGTTATTACCTGAAGCTAACAACTCATACTGTAGACATTGGACATGTTTCTTTGTGATGCTCTGCCAGGCTTGTACTGTTGCCACCTTCAGTGCCTACATGTTTGCTGTCATTCTGATATCAAATACACACAGTTGGATTCAGATTAAACAATTGTTTTAAACATGTTTTGTTGTTTGTGCCTGAACGCTCATAGGGTGCCTAAGCAGAGTTATAGTCAAGCTGCCAAATAAAGTCCCATCCAGTGATTTTTAAGGCATGCGACTGGATAAGAGCCAACAATCTAATCGCCAACAGTGACAAATGGGAGAAAACCAGTAGTACCCACATACCATTGGTCCTTGGGCCATTATTCAAAGATTAAATTGTGTGGTTTGGATACTGTGAGGTTCTTTCTTGCTGCACATTTTTCCTCTGTCAGTTTGTCCAGGTCTGCCTTTATGTAATTTATCTCTGCTTTGCTATCTTAACTGGCTCATTATCTCCTACTCATGAGATTTCATCATTTGTTGTACCCTCTCAGTGCAAGAGTAATTTTATATTGCTAAAATCTTCCATTGCTGCCTTCAGCGAGTCTTTATAGAGGCAGGATTCAGAAAGAATCCCAAGACACAATATTGTCGCTACAGTAGAGTCATGATACAATGCACACTGAAATTTCCTTTTTTTTTGTGAATTTGTGCAGTGTAATCCAAGTATTAGATTAGATTGCGATTTTTGGATGCTACAAGACAGACTTTCAAACGAGATCACCAAATTGCATGAGTTGTTTAGGGCTTGTTTTTCTGTGTACTGCCAAAATCAATCTCACATGATTTCAATGCAGTAACTTTATACCATAAAATACCAGTATGCAGGGCTTGACATTAACACCCGCCAAATGCGGGAGGATTTTAGCAGTGGCATGTAACGCAGTCACTCCTACAAGCCACTTTGGTGGTTTGAATTTTATTTATAATATATATTTTTCAGTTGAGACTTTTAAAAAGGCATCTGAAATAATAAACTAAGTACAATGGAGTGTTGTCAGAAATGTAGATTTTTTTGATACATATCGATACTGAAATATCTGAAACTCTTCTAATACTTATTATTCTGCAGAACAGATACACAACACCAGCTGCGCTTTCTCACTCTCTCATCTCTCCAACAGCGAGTTGACACACAAACCCTCCTCCCCTCACTCACTTGTTTCATCTGCTCCAGATGAATATTGTTGGTGTTACGGGGCTTGAATTTTGCTGTGGGATTGCGCATAATTTTACTCATTCCCTCAGATTTTGTTCTTACACCCAAAGTGCGTGCACATAAAACCATCTCTTGGTACTAAATTGAATTATTCTTCTGCTTATTGTGCTTAAACAGTCAAATACACACAAAATAATGTCAAAATTCCAGTCTTGGCGAGTATTCATGTAAACACAGTCAGTTATGCATCAGTGAATGTAAACAGTCGAGAAAGAAAACGCATGCATAACAGTATAATTGATCTGTACGTCAGGTCTTAAAGTGACAGCAGCCTAATATACCTGCTTCCAAATTATGAGATAATATTAAAAATATTTTTGTGTTCGTTTGAAAATCTAATAAAAAGTAAGTCACAAAAAAAAAAAAAAATCTATATGGCAGTTTTTCCCCATGGTATAGATTTCATAATTGTGGCCGGTGAAAATGCTGAGTGACTAGTAACTTTGGAAAACCACTAGCCACAGTGGCTGGTGAGCAAAAAAGTTAATGTTAAGCCCTGCTAGTATGCCAAAAATGAATATACTTAGCATATTTATTTTTCACCAGGGTATTATAACACAAAAATTATTAATTTTCCTCTGAACACAAAATGGCAATGCAACTATTTCAGATGATATATGGTCTGTGTACATGAGTTGTTCGAAATCATGTCATTGGTGTTCCCAGTGGGTTTTCTTGCTTTGAAGTGTTAGAGATGAAGATGAAATAATTTTTGGCAAGCTTCTGGGTCAGTGGCTATAGCGCAGGTGGTGAGGTCAAGGGTTGTCAGGTGGCCCCATGGACAAGAAATCATGTTCAGGTGAATTTAGTTTTCTATTACTACCACAGACAGTACACTTGATTGCTATTGCTAAGGCCTCTGTGTACCTGGACTTTGCAAGGGGCAGCTTCTGACTGATGGATTTAGGCTCTAATATATCTTTATGAAGGTAGGTTGAAGTCCAGGGCTTATAGGAACCGGCTCAATGGTGTGGGCTTTTAGTGTACCAAAGGTGATCTTTTCTTTTCGCATCAAAAGTGTTCTTTGTTGATCACCACTGAGTATTGTTCCACCATTGACCTCTCAGATCAGAAGGCAGAGATAGTTTTTCCAGCAGAATGCCTGTGGTACCTCTTTCAATGCCAAGAAGGAAGTACTGTCCTAGTCTCTCCTGTCATTCATCAGTGATCATCAGAGCACATCAGAGCTGGGGATGCTAAAGGGTTGAACATGTTCAACCAAAAAAGGCAAGTTTTGTTGTTGGGTCTAAATTAGACTGGAGGAGATAATTGGCTGAGTACTGTCTAAATTAATAAACATCATGGACTGTTTTTTACCCTCTCTAATTAGCTGAAATGAGTAAGCCATTCCTGACTCTTTTTGTCCACTACTATTTATATATAAAATTTTATTTTCTATGTGTGATACCATATTGATAGTGTTGAGCTGCATTTTCCCTCATCCATTCAACACCTACACTGCCATTCAAAAATTTTTGTTTTTGAAAAAAAGTCTCATGCTCATCAAGGCTGCATTTATTTGATCAAAATAACTAAATAACTTTTTTTTTCTATTGTAATATATTTTAAAGGCCCACTGAAGTACCTTGAAACTCGCAGCGTTATTCAGTGTGTTGACGTTTTGTTTATATCACAGCTCGGCCAGAGCCGTTGAGCTCAGTAATCCTGTGGTTTCCTGTTAATCTCTAACCGTGTCTCATCCTTATCACCTCCATATCGCTTTAAAATATAGCATTCTGTGCAGAATTCAAATGGGTCCTATACATTTTCTGGTTTGCACCAACACGCATATATCATCTGCTCTGTGCTATCGTTTCTCTGGACCGGAGTACACTGTGTGCACTGCGGTTCGCATGACATTAACGTGACGTGAAAAAAGACTTCATTCATCTCAGTGGAAAGCATATTTACAATGTCTGAATCTTTCCCCAATATAGTGCACTTTATGCCATTCACCATGTAGAAAATAGTAAACGTGTGAACAAGTGACCGATTTTAGCTGCAGCTTCAGCACCAGTTTATAATGTAGGGGGCGGGGCGCTTTAGATTCTACAGAGAATTTGATTGGACAGAAAATCTGATGAGAAGCTGAAGTGCAAGGTGATGCCATTAAAATCATTGATCCATATTGGCAAGTTTTGAATGCTTATATCTTCTAAATACGAATTTTGCCATTGTTTTGGAGCACACTAGCTTATAGATAACAGTAAGGCTAACATAGTCATACTAAAAGCCTAAAAATCTTGAATTCATGGGGACTTTATTTATAAGCTTATAATTATTTTTATGTTATGGCTGATGCATTCAGTGTTTGGGTAGTTACTCAAAGAATGTAATTAGTTACTAGTTACTTCTGTAAATTATAATGAGATTACTAGTTACTGCATTTGAAAAGTAACTTATTACTTTACTTTCCATTTTCCTAATTTACCGTGTAGATACATGGACAAACATCATAGCCCTATCATCACTTAACCTTTCTGCATAGAGTTTATTGTATAAATATTGAACCATATGAAGGAACAATAACCCAGTCTGCACAAAGAAATGTGCCTCACCGTAAAATCCGGAAACAACAGGATAAAGAAGGCTATGGTGGGGTCATTTTAAAATGGTGTCAACACACAAGTTTCAAAACACAGGCTTTGGGAAACATGAGAACAAAACTCTTCTCCTGAGAACAAAACCAGCTTTTTATTAGATTCATGGCAACAACAAAAAAAGAAGTGGTCAATGAAAAATATAAAAATAAAGGTCACTTTATCCTATAAAAAAATAAATCTTAATTTAAAATGCACTTAAAAAAGAAATAGAAAATGCAATTAATTAATTAAACAGAAAATTCATGTCATCCCAAAAACACTCACCCCATTTTCCCCTTAGCTCGCTCTCCACTGCCTCCTGGAGATGTGGCCAAAATCCCTTTAAGACAAGTCATTTCACTCGCCGGCCATCTTTGAACGCCTCTCGGGCATGCAAGTGCAGCTCCTATCTCTTTGAATGGGGAAACATCAAATTCTCCAAAGCTGTTTGCCAAGCTTTTGATTAAATTTCATATTTGAACACACCAATAAAATCTGACAAGAACTGTCTCATAATTGTTTTTCCAAATGCTGGAATCATGACAAAAAACTGTATTTTTAAGGCTGGCTCAAGCTAATGCGCATGCGCAGACCTATATGCGTGTCTCTAGTTCCTCATTTCGGAGGCGTGCGTCTGACTGTTTCTATAGAAACCGGTGCTTCTAACGGCTGCTGCAGTGACGCGATGACTTTACCCGTCGTCGATTGGCTCTTACTTAGAAGGCGGGGCTTATTCCGCCATATTGCGCGTTACACTTTCTCCCATTCAAAACAATACACGTCTTGTGTTATTCTATATTCTTTGATGTGGCTTCCAGAGGCGGTAACATACCAAGTCACAAACTTGTCGCCTGGGCATAGTGTGCATTTCACATGAATATTTTTGTCCTTTCGAGCAATAAACTGAAAGTAATGTGAATATCGCCAGTGGCCGAAACCCCCTGTCTCCGTCTCCATCTCCATTTTCCGCTCCCCTTCGCACCAGCAGCTACGTCAAATCGATCTCTATGGCAACGGCACACATACAGGCACACGCATGCACGCACCACTTAAACAGACAGAACTTCACACACAGGCAAACACGGCTTGGGTAACGCAGGAAAGCGCGTTCCTATAGTCTAGTAAAGTAGTGTAGTTACCAATATTATTAGTGTAATGTGTTACTTAACTTAGTTACCCAAAAAAGTAATATAGTTACTGTAATCTGTTACTTTGTAGCTCATTACCCCAACACTTGATGCATTATATTTATATTCTATACTATTTTAAAAATAAAACAGCGTAAAAAATCGTTAAATGTTGTAATCATTATAATGTACAGAATGAAATATTGATATTTTGCGGGGATTTTCTCAAGATTACATCATTATTATTAAATTATTAGTGTTTTCAAAGATTTACTTTGTTATCATTAAGCAGCTGATCTAAATGTAAAAATAAAGAAAATGAGCATGTACAATTAAATATCCAATAATGACCAATACCAATAATCTAAAACATTTCTAATATTGGCTGATAACTGATATGTTACTGATATATGTTACTGAGCATCTTTACATTTTTACTGAAATATTGAGTAGCAAGTCAACCCTGAAATTGCAAAAGTGCTTACTACCTCCATCATTCTCCTTACAAAAGTAATGGGGTGGATGCTGGTCTCTTTTTTTTCTTGTCCTGAGGTCCTTTTTTACCTGTGTTTTTTTTTTTGTTTTGTTTTTTTTCTTCTTGGGTGTCAGTCACACAGATGTTCAAACTCTGGCCAGTCTCTGCTGAGTAAAAGCGGAACAGGGAGTGCTTTCTGTTCTCTACCACTTTGATGAAGTGAGAACAGCAGGCATTTCCACCCAAAAAATGGGATTGCCTTGGGACAAACAGCATACATTCAGAAAGATTTATTCCAAATGTCTTTAATGCCAGAATAGCTCATTACTCTCTAATGTGTTTAAACTTTTAAATTTAAAAAATATATATTACCGTAGGACAGCAAACTCCCAAGTGTCATCTTCTAAATCATAATGCTAACAGCCATCATAAACAAATCAAATAATCTTTGATAAACTGTATTTTGGAAATACAAATATGAATGAGTATTTCAGGCCTGTTGGTGTCTAATCAGTATGTGTGTTTAGTAAGCATCAGTAAGTATGCATGGATGATCAGGATAAACTCTAGAGTCTGTCCATATCCTCTGAGATTACTTCAAAAGATCCATGAGGATGTTGAATTATTGATATGATTTTTCCATTTCTTCTATTATTAAATTTGCATGACATTCCAGAGTTATAAAACAAAAAGTAAAACAAAAAATAAAATAAAGATTAGAGAGCGTTGCAGTGTTTGCGATGATTATAATGTATATCTACAGTGGCAATCAAACAGTGTTTTCATTAAGCAACATTCGTATGCAGCATTATTGAGAAAATGACAGCTCCAAGGTCAGGATGTGTGGCAAAATGGTTGACAAGATTGAAGAAGTGCTTTAATGGAAAGATATTCCACGCTCTGACCCTCATACCCTCTCTGATTAAAGCAATTTCCAGGCGCACACTTGTTTTGTGTGTTTGTTTGTGTGTGCATCTACCTGCAAACCTCCAGCTCTGCGGCTAAATCCTAACCCTCTTCACATGCTTATCAACCTCCTGCCAAACTGGAAAACCTCTCAGCACCAAAATTCTTACGTGTGAGTCTCTGATTCATTTTCAAAACCTGGTCTGAAAGCAGGTATTTTTGATTACACACACTGTATGTGTACTAGGGGTGCAACGGTTCAGATTACTCACGGTTCGGTTTTTATCACCGTTTTAGGGTCACGGTTTCAGTACAATTCGGCATGTGCTATGTTCAGGGAAAATAGTCAAATAAAAATAAAGAAAATAACAACAAATAATCAAACTACAAGCAGCAGCAGCACAAATCAATACAATAGAGCAAATATTCAAATAAAATAAACAGTGCTTTTCAGGTTTTTCAGGTATCTAACAGTAGTTTTCAGTTACAGAAAATGGATAAAGTAGTCAAATGTAAAATAATAACCCTGCATATTATTTTCACTGTATAAATTAAATGAAGATTAATCATTATTGAAGTTACAAAAGCTATTCAGTCATAAGCAGTGAGTGATTTCTTTGTCATTTGTTGTTTGATTAACATTAAAATCACAGCCAGTAGGAATAGTTTCTTTCCCTTTAAGACAATGCATGATCCAGTACATAAACTGTTACACATGCCTTGTCTTTCTCGACTGTTCACTTAAGACAGGGGTTCCCAAACTTTTAAGCCCACGACCCCCAAAATAACGATGCCAGCGACTTGCGACCCCCACTATTCTCTGAGGTGGTTAAAGTGTACAAATGCACATGCACTAATGCCTGTTTCACACATACTCCGTCTGCAGTACGTATACGGTGCTTTTTTTTTCCGTGCCCATGTTAACGGATTAGAGCATTCACACCGCACGTGGATGCGGTCCAGGAGCGGTGCGTCTGCAGCAGTGCAGTGATCATTTCGCACAGTCTATTTTTTGCTGTGCTGCACCATGCTAAATTAAAATTATAGCGCATTGTTCGCATTAAAATAAACATGTATTGATGCGCAAAACTAATAACTTCACCATAGATGCATATCATTTAAAGTCTCTGTTACAAAGTCAACACATCATGGCTTTTTGCCTCGGGTAAAGCAAGGAAAATGGCACCTTACCTGGTATTTAGGTGAAGAAGAAGACATAATGGATAGCACTCGTCTCTTCGTGAAGGTGGAAAAAGTTCTTTATGACCTGAGGGATTTCTTGTAAACGAGTCGCCTGTTTTTGTCTATTGTTTTAATTTAAAATGTTTGTGATTTTAACATAAAGCTTATGTTTTGCCACTTTCGTGAGCAACATAATATGTAAATCTAAAGCATTACTTTATATAAATATAAAGTAATGAACTGAATAAAACGCTTGAATGTAGTGCGATGAAACGCGACATCTATGAAATATAGTGTATACAAAGAGAATCGCAATGCTGAAAAGCCATGTTCAGTAACAACTTTTGGATTTGAAATAAAAATAAATGTTTGTGTTTGTGTTTGTGATATACAGCCATGGATCAGTTGCACACTGCAAACGCGGCATATGTGAAAACACAATAGCGCGTGCTGCTCCTGCATCGTGACGGTGGTGCTTCTCCGCTCCTCTGCTGGCCTCCCTGCGTTGTCTTTGGTCGTTATTAACCAAAGTTTCATTTCGACAAAAATAATATCCATAGCTTAAAGCCTAAAGAATTACCTACGTGCACATGTCTGAATGTTTATGGTGCTGTAAATGTACTTAATATTTGTTATAATAATTGTTAATATGTCGTTAATCTGTCGTAATCACAACAGGAGTCATGGTCGAGGGGAAGGAAAATCAAAAGGTTGATGGCTTTATTATTGGCATTTTTTTGTTTTTAATTTTAACTTTGTTTTAATTTGACTATTTTTAGTACTGTTACAATTATGGATAAAATAGGCTATTTTTTAATTGTTTAACTTTTTTATTTATTTATTTTTATTTTTTCTGGAAATCATCCCACGACCCTCCGGGGGAACCACTGACTTAAGACATAATCGACTATGTTCGCCAAGACGGGCATGTTGACATCATTTTTGTATGAATTTGTCCATTGACAAAGAGTACTCAGTATCTGCGCTCTGCATGAGATGAGCTTGAATGAGCGCACACACAAATCATCTCACAGCGCGTGCAAGTTCTCTTCCGCGTCTCGCTCTTGAATATTTAAATTAGCAAGGCTTAAATGAGTTTGGTTTAAACACAGATAGCAATTTGTGCTGTTCAGGTCTCACCTGCACTCGCGCGCTATCAACACCAGGGTGATGACGGCGTAAGTGACTGTTCATAGAGCATACGGCTTTTTACAGTGAACAAAGTTTACAAAGATTGACTGTTTTGTCCACGCTTTTTAATTTTCGCTGTTGTAACTTTTTGGGAAGCCAGAATGCGTATTCATCGACTGAAACATACATTATCTGAACTCTGTCTGTCTGTTTTCCACGTTGCTATTTTCAACCAACCATATTAGCCTATAGATGTGTCATCATTCGAAATGAACCGTGGTGCAAGTGCGTGCCGAACCGTAAGTGGAGAACGGTACGGTTTTTTTTTTTTTTTTTACAGAGAACCGTTGCACCCCTAATGTGTACGCATACCTTTGCCTATATTCGTTTACACCTGAGATTGGTGTGGGCCTTCATGTGTATGTGTGTGCGCATGCACCTGAATATGAGCGCTCCTGAGCTCTGTGCATACCTTTAATCCAGTTTCATCCTAGAGCCTCTTAAAGCCTGAAGTGCTGCATTCACAGTGCAAAAGGTACCATCCAAAACATTGAGTGCAGCCACTACATTTGCATTGATTTATTAACTCCTCAGTGTTATCTGGGACAGAGTTTTAATGTCTCCTGAATTGTTTGTGTGATATATTTTTAGAATGTGACATAACTGGTTTATGTGAAGCTCGGTGCCTGCTCAGTTTTGGATCAGTGGAGATGTATTGCTTTGTGACTCAGTTACATGCCGTAGATTCAATTTTCTCAGTAGGTTCAGTTACAGTGAGGTACAGTTTGGATGAGCATACATTTACCTCATGTAAATTCAATTGCCTTTGGCCTCTTTTTTTTATTCTGCACAATATATGGTGCTAATCCTTGGCGAATACCTCCTCCTTACCTGTTTATTTGTGTGTTACTGTTTGCTTAAGCTCAGTATTTTAAATCTGTCACAGCTCGTGGTGGACAGATCAGCGTCTGTGTGTTTGCACAGCGCATGAACCATGATATTCATAAGCTCCATTGTCGCTCGTTTATGTGTTTGTGTATTCTGAGATATCAAGCTGTCACCGCACAAGGATGCAGTCATTATTCTTAACTCAGTCAGTGACTCCAGTGTGACAGTGTGCAGCATTTTCTGTCTTTCTTCCCTCTCCGGTATTCAACAGCTTACTGTCTGCTCCTCATGTATGCCCTTCTCTTGCTCGTTCCTGTTCCCTCTATAGACCTTTTTCACACTTCCATGTTTGCAAAGCTGAAAGCTTCAACAGTAGGGTAAAGAAACTTTATCAGCGGCAGTGAGAAACAGCCGTTTTCAAATATCTTTCGGGGGTGACAAAACAAAGCAAAATAATTTCATGTTATACGACTGGGTGAAAGCAGATATTTTATGGTTTATGGGGACACTCTTAAAAATGTATGAATATCATTGCATTAGATACAAAATATCAAAGTACACTAGTACCATTCAAAAGTTTGGGATTGGTAATTTTGTTTTGTATTTTAAAGGAAGTCTCTTATCTCTCTTATATAATAACTTTTATATTTTAATATATTTAAAAAAAAAATATTAGTGCAATGGCAAAACTGAATTTTCAGCCACCATTACTCCAGTCTTCAGGGTCACATGACCCTTCAGAAATCATTTAAATATGCTGATTTGGTGCTGAAGAAACATTTCTTCTTATTATTTTTAATGTTAAATACAGTTGTGCTGCTTTATATTTTTGTGGAAACAATGATGCCTTTTTTTCAAGTAATGATAAATAAAAAGTTCAAAAGAACGGCATTTATTTGAAATAGAAACTTGTTTAACATTATAAATGTTTTTACTGTCACTTTGATTCATTTAATGCATCCTTGCAGAATAAAAAGTAATTTCTTAAAAAATCTTACTGACAGCAAACCTTTGAGCGGTAGTGTAAGGCCACTGTAAATGTTTTTTGTTGTTGTTGTTGTTGTTATTAAGGAAATGCAAAAATTACAATATAAACAAGACCGCATATAGCACATTAAACAACATTAGAGTAAGGCAAAAACATACATTTATGAGTAAAAATTGTTCTGTCTGTGCAACATTATTGTTTACTGTGTATAATGATGTTCCCATTGTTTTCATGCTCTTTTTATTCCATATACTTTCCATGAACATTTTAAAAACCCATCAAACAAAGGGATCTTTCTAGTCCTAACCAAATGAACGAGAATGTATAATGACCAAATGTATACAAGAAGATAAAATTCAGATGCGAGTTTGGTGTAAATGATGTATGCAGTGTAAATAATAGCGCAAATGGAAACATTATGTCTGCAACCACATTAGGTTTGAAATAAAATGGGAGAATAATGTGCTGCAACAGCATCAGTGAAACATTAGAAGTAACATTAAATCTTTTTGGACTTGAGTTGGCTACATGAAATCCTCTAAGAGTCACTTGACATATCGTGCAGCTCATTGTTTTTTCCTCATGGACCTGAG
Organism: Chanodichthys erythropterus; assembly: GCF_024489055.1. Taxonomy (NCBI): domain Eukaryota; kingdom Metazoa; phylum Chordata; class Actinopteri; order Cypriniformes; family Xenocyprididae; genus Chanodichthys; species Chanodichthys erythropterus. The sequence goes on along the minus strand of NC_090232.1, from coordinate 9,466,116 downwards.
AATCACCTCACTATTTACCATGTCAGATACTGTTGTACATTTAAAATGAAATAAAAGGCTTACAGGAAGGAAATGTTGAGGTTTTATTGTTAAGGCTCAGCTAAGGTAGTTTAGTTGATTTATCAGAACTGACAACTGTCCATTGGCAAAAATGCAATTGGGAGTACAATAACCCAACTATCAGAGTCGGATGTGACAACACATGGTTTGTATTTCCCTGCGTTTCTTTATCTAAGTTTCATTTTCTGTCTTCACTCCTACTCATATTTCCCTTTCTCCTTTTCTTTTCCACCACCTGTTCTTTCTGGCTCTCCCTCCCTCTTGCTATCTCTCTTTCTTCCAGGATGCCAGTTCTTCGTTTTTCCAGTTTGGGGCCTCCCTCCAGCAGGAGGCACTGTTGATGCTTGCTATAATGGAGGAGTATGACTGGCATGTATTCTCGGTGGTCACCACTAAGTACCCAGGTTTCCAGGAGTTCATAGCCACTGTACGTGTCACAGTGGACCACAGCTTTGTTCGTTGGGACCTTCAAAGCGTAGTGACGCTGGATGGTGTTGGCGAACCTGAGGACCGAGCCCACGTGCAGCTTAAACGCATCCAGTCACCCGTCATCCTCCTCTATTGCTCCAAAGACGAAGCAGCGCTGGTTATGGATGAAGCCCGTTCACTAGGGCTCACTGGGGCTGGCTTTGTGTGGATTGTTCCTAGTTTGACAACAGGAAATATCGAACATACCCCGGAAGCCTTTCCGACAGGGATGATATCTGTGGCATACGATGAATGGGATTATCCCCTGGAGAAGCGTGTGCAGGATGCTGTGGGAATTATCAGTTCTGCGGCTGCTGCCATGTTCAGAGAGGAAGGTCGGATACCTGATGGTACAGCTAGCTGCTATGGCCAATCAGAGAAGCCAGATGTGCCGGCAAGTGCTCTGCGCAGGTAAGCAAGGATTGCTTATGGTTGTGTGCATGGAAATCTGTTTGCATAATGAAATGGACAAACATGCACAAATGTAGAAGTAAATTGAAGTAAATGTCTTTATATGTACTATGCAATGATAGTTATACTTCAACATCAATGTTAACATGATAATGCATAATCTTGTTCAGACTATGTAATCTCAATATACTTATATAGACACTTTTGTGGCTTGCCTATCTGGACTACAACTCAGCCACCTCTTTCCAGTATTGGGGAAAGTTACTTTTAAAAGTAATCCATTACAATATTGCGTTACTCCATAAAAAAGTAACTAACTGCATTACTTGGTTACTTTTTTATAAAAAGTAATGCATTACATTGCTTTTGCATTACTTTTTCTCACCTGGGCTGGGCTTGCTTGTTTGTTTAAAAAAAAAAAAAAAAAAAAAAAAAAGTTCTATTTTTGGCAAATGTTAAGGCCATTTAACACCAAAAGTAAAAGACACATGCACAATCTAACTTCCGTATTCTGTAAAACAGATCAGATCGCTTCCGGTTTAGGTCTTTTGTATGTGCTTCATGAAAAAATTGCTGTTTTATTCCTTTGATCTTTGATTGATTGATCTTTAAAAGCTTTTTTAATTTATCTACCTCACACTAACGTTTAGATATTTAATAGAATAAAACACCTATAACAATATGAACTAGGTAGTTTTGCTGATTACCTTAAAAGTCCATAGATATGCTGTCAGTTCATACTGCTGTTAACACTTTCTCTGACAAGCAGATGCAATGAGACCCAGTTTTCCGGTTTGGTCATGTGACATTTGTCATATACCCTATAAACCTCAGGCTGAAGGAAATGCATATTTACACCTGTACAGTAAAGGGCGCAGTTCAAACAAACCTTGCAGCTGTGCTGCCGTTCTGGATTAAAGAAGAAGAATAAGATACAGGAGAAGGAAGTTCAAGGAAGTTCTTATTTCTAAATCTAATCTAAAGTAATTTTTGCTTATTAGTATGGTTGAATTAAATCATTGAAGGTCAGCAGCAAAGACATTGGTTAATAAAGTGAGATTAAATACATGAAGTATATTTGAGTAATTTAATATAGTTAATTATTACAGGTTTGCATAAAATTCTGAGATTGCATTTCACTGTTTTTATTCATTTTGTGACATACTGAATGTTTTCATGCAAGTGAGATGAGTAAATGCATGTTCATATTTAGTCTAGAACTATAATAACCATCATGTTCACACAGCACATACAATACCTTTGCACTTTCTTTCTCTCAACATGGGGACAGGAGAGATGTCAGTCAATAAATGTGAAAAAGTAACTTATTTGAAGAAGTAACAGATATTTTGTTGTAACTTAAAAAAAATAATGTTACTCTACTAGTTACTTGAAAAAGTAATCTGATTACATAACTCAAGTTACTTGTAATGCATTACCCCAACACTGCCTATTTCTTTGGGCAAGCAGTTTCTTTTACAAGCTTCGAAATCACTGACCACCGGTACTGTTTCTTGTAACTCAGTACAGCAAAATGGCTAACGTTATTCCACACTGCAATAGATGCACTTAGAAATGAGAATAGTACTTAAAGAAATGAGTAGTACTTTTGACAAATGTGTCAAAATGATGTTCAGTATATGAGTGGCTTAGAAAAAGCTGTTTTATTGTACATAAGTGATCCTTTCATGGTAGCTGTCATGTTGAGATTTGAATGAGTTTTAAAGACAAAATTTTCTAATTTTTTCCACTTATGTTGTGCACACTGGTCAGTCTGCACGCTTTTGGGAGTTTTGGGGGTAACAGAGAGGCTAATGCCATCATATCGGTGGTTTCGAGAGACAAATATGGACAGGCACACACCAAGAGGTCCAGGTTTGGCTGTTTAGCATGGTCCAGTTAGCCCCTGATTGACTCGTAAACAATTGTGTCCAGAACTGAGTGGCTGTGAGCAAAGATGGCAGAATTCAAATTGCATACTTCCGAGAAGACCGAGCAACTGGCATTGAGATGAATGCTAACGGACAGCTTTCTCCAGGCATTACAGACCTCCATGCACTACAAGACATAAACTCAGCACACTTTGCAAGGCACAAACACATGGTAACCCATAGTAAGTCCATTCTTGACAATATTTGCACAGGTTTTGGCTTACATTTCCCACTGCCTCGCCCTCCTCTAGCATTTTTTCTCCTGGAAATCTTATTGGCTGTTGTTCATTGCTGCTCAGAGATGCACCAGTGCACACATCTGACTGTTTGGCTAGATTTCAAAAAAGTTTGCGACTACTCTGAGTGTGTCACAAGTGTGTCACAAGTGTGCACGCTATGAGCATCTGTGATGATCTGGGGCTTAAAACATAATAGGGTGACAAGCAAGTCTTGTAGTGTGAGCTAGAGCCAGCAAAACATAAAGGTTAATAAAAAGAAACAGCCAACAGTATTTATTTTAGTTCACTGATTTTGTAATAGGTCTCCATCAGTTGTTCTCAACCAGGGGCCACTATAGGGGATACACTTGACCAATAGTGTATTTCACCGATAACAATAACTAGGTTGGACCATGCTGACTGATAACTAATTAATCAACCAAGTTTTTTTTTTTCATGTATACTGAATGAACATAAACATAACACATAAAATAGTGCTGAATTTTATTACAAAATTTGAAAAACAGTACTGAACCATGATACTGTACTTTTTAAATATACAAAATATTAATATATATCATTCATGTTACTTCATAGTGCATTAACTAATGTCAACTAATGACAACTTTAAATGTAAAAAAAAATATTAGTTAGTTTAAATTAAAAATGAACAATACTTTTATTAACTTTAGTTAATGTTACAGATGGACTCTTATTGTACAGTGTTACCCTTTTATATAAATTCAAACAGTCATGCTTAAAGATGGCCACCTTTAAATATCTACACAAAGGACATATCATTAGTAATAGATACATATCTATATGAATACTTTGACACCGTATTTGCTTCTATTTTAGAACACTTGATGATTATCTTATAAAAATAAGAAAATATGTAGACTATTACTGTGACGATAAAAAAATTAACTGAAATTCAATGCGTTTCTTATTTGTTTATATGTTCTGCATGACAATATAGTTAGCTGTCTTACGTCGCTAGCTTTAAATATGTAATAACGAATGCATGAAATGCAACCAGCTGGATATAAACTAATGCTAATAGATGGTAACAATCGTGACATTAAACATTTGGGTCAAACTTGCGTGTGTTTTTGTCACGTTGTTTTAAAGGCTTGAGCTACTACTAATGTTAGCGTCCTCTCAGCCTTGACGGCAAACATTCTGCTGTTCTTTCTCCACTAATGCAGCATCTAGACAATAAATGAATTATTTTAAAATGATATGAAAACATGTACAGTAGTGTACCGTATACATATCGTTTCATTGTCTGTTTTATGCCCTACTCTGTGCGACATGCAGGCTGAATCCCAAATGGCACACTTCAATGCACTTTTGGTCTTGTGGTTAAGTCCGCAAGACCGTAGGGTGTCCCATTCATCATTTTAGGTTTCAGAAGGGTGCTCGCGAGAGCCCTCTTTGCGGCTGATATGCACCCTCGATGTGCACTTCTGCTGAGTCCGCAAATCTGCGAGCTATACAGAGGACTTTACCCAGCAGTCAAAGTAGCATTACGTCATGAAAGTGCAGACTCAGAGGAAGACTGTGAGGGTTTAGGATGTCATTTGGGACCTGAGGGTCAATAAGTGATGACAAATTTTTCATTTTTGGGTCAGCTGTCCTTTTAAGAGTTTAAAGTTAGCAATTAATCGATTAATTGATCTTTAATATAAACAACGACCAATTATGTGAATTCCTGTAAATTGACATCCCTAGTTTGGACATATTGATTTCATTTGTGCAGTTCATAAAAAGGTCTCAAAAAGTGTTAAATTTGATTAAATTTGAAACCCAGTATGTACTGTCACTTGAATTTCCTTATTTTTCTTGTCTTATTTTAGTTCTCTAAATATTTTTCCTTTCTGGGTCTCGGCTTACTAAGCAGTGACAAACAAGGAATTTTTTTTCTGGCAACACATTTCCTTGCTCCATTTGAGAGGTGCTGGATATTTAAGGAAGCACAAAGATTGCTATTTTGGATCCCATTTAATTCCTCCTGCCCAATTCCTTTTATATCTCAATGATTGGATTGGTTTTCAGTTCCGTTCTGAGCTGTGAGGGCAACCTTGTGATGTCTACATTGGCCAAGAAGATGTCCGTATCGCACACGGTAGTCGGAAACAAAATCTACTGTTAGTTTAGATTGCGAAGGCACTTGCTGTGGCTGTTTTTTTGTTTTTTTTTCCAGAATGCACAGTTATCAGGAGTTGCCATGGGTTACCATCAGTAGCTGTTTGCAGCGTTGGTATCCGTCTGCTCCGAGTAGGTGTTCCTTTTGATCTCTCCCTCGTTGCTAAGGCTGTCTGTATCTGGGACACTGCAGACTCTTCAATGTGGGAACATTTTGTATGACGCCACCATCCACAGAGCTAGAATTAACCTTCGAAATGCCTCCAAGAAAGATGGATAGATGTGTTGTGATACTTGTTATTGCCAAGTATACACATATCGTAATGTGAACAGTGGTATTTTATATAACAGAATGGTCATAAAAGAGAATTAGACTTGGTGTTGTAATAAAAAAAAAATGCTGGTGTAATATTCGGTAAGATGTCAGTTAAAGTTGGAGAATATAAAACAGTTGGCTGTCTATCTTAAGGCAATCATACATATACAAACCCAAAATGCTTCATCCGAGTAGCAGGTGTAGTTCTGGCCCTTTTCCTTCTGTCTGCCCAGGGGCTAAACTCGTTTCTGACAAACGTACTGTATGTGTTGTCTTAATTAAGTCTTTTAATTCCATCATGCTCACACACATATGTATACATACAGCTGCCCTCGAACGGTAATGGCAGCAGTTAGTCCCTATAGTATATAACAGACTGTCTTATGTAGTTAGTAGAAATACACTGATATAGAACCTTTGGCCAATACAGATAGACGTAATATTTATGTTATGGCTGAAATTATATTTAAAGGCACAATATGAAAGATTTTTTGGTTAAAATATCCAAAAACCACTAGTACAATGTTTTATATATTTTGTTGACTTGTGTACTTACATTATCCCAAATGTTTCCAACAATGTTTAAATTAAGAGAAATCAGCAGTTTAAACCAGAACACAGACCGTGTCATTTCGTCGCCTGTCAATTACGTCATATCCTTGTTATCCATATTCCCGTTTTACTTTAGTATGCAAACACCAAAGTTGTGTATATAATATATAATGTGTTTTATTAGACAGGTGAGCAACTGTTTGGATACTTTAATTGACAGAAAACTGATCATTGTTATATAGTTCAACATGATTAGTCTTATTGTTTGAATCGCTTGTTTTCTTGATTTACCATGAGTACCATGTTTTTACCATGCCTCAGAGACAACATCATTTTGTCAAGTGGCTAACATAGCATAATCAGAGAGAGCTTTCTCCATCATACAATATATATTTAAATTAATTGCATGTGTTTTAGAAACAAAGCAAAGTCATCCAGTTTTTATTAATATGACATTCTCATATGGATCTAGATTACTACAAAGTGCAACAAGTCTCTCATACCAGCCACTAAGCGAACGCACAGAGTACCATTATAACAATTTTCAACACGCTCAAATGTATTTAGTATGTTTGTTTTAACCATGTAAAACAGAGCTGTGTTAACCCAGAGCCACTTGTTCTTTATAAACGCAACGAAAAGAGTGGAAGCGGCCGACTTCAGCATAAGCATAATAAAAGCTCAGCTGGACTCCTACGTCTCTCAGTCCGCCCTGCTTCAAACCACACTAACGTTAATAAAACTTTAATACATTAGCTCATCTATGAACATGATTCTTGCCAGAGTTCGTCAGATTGCTCACCAGTGGCTTTGCAGGTGAAGACGACAACTCCCATGATTCCACGCTCATTCAATACCATCAAGCTACGCCTTTGTTTTGAATTATCGACCTTTAGCTGCGAAAATTACATATTGTGCCTTTAAGCATAATCACACAAGCAAATAAGTGCCGCTGTTATATACAATAATATACAAATTTTAATAATTATATAAAATAATTACTTTCTGTTCTCGAATTTGGTTATTCAAGCAACGTTCAAACACTTTAATGTTTGATTCACTTACTTGTCTTTGTTTGTGCTTTCCAGACTTAGTGCATTAGTGGTGGGCTTTTAGTAAAACAAGTGATTTGTTCAAAAGCATTGATTCATTCTGGAATGACAACAAGCGATTGTCTTTTATGAGTAAATCACTTAATCATTCAAGTGGAACGTTTTCATTTATATTATTGTTATTAGTCATATTGTCCAATTTTAGCAGTCAGTATTAGCAAAATACGGTCGACCTCTACCTATTATTATTAAATAAACTGAAGGTCCCCATTTTTGTAAGGGCTTTGATTTTTTTTTTTTTTTACGTGATGAATTAGATTTAATTAGAGTTTTTGTGGAATAAAAGTTATAGCAATTTAGTCTACTTATTTTTAAAATAAATGGCATTAAAAGGTTGTGAGGTCTGTACTTTCTGTTATGCCGTAAACAGACGCAAGTCTTCGCTTAACAGCTAGTATGTTTTGGTTTTTATTTTACCATATGTTGTTCTAAATAATCAGATTTTGGCTAACACATTTTTGCACATCCTTAGTGAATACGGTGATACAGTCTCCGTTTTATCATGTATCCCTAGTTGTGTTGGGCAAACTTTAGTTAGTTGGAGAGTTCTGCAAGCTCTGTCTGTGTTTGTGTTTATCTCACTTTGTTGTGAGCCCAACCCAAACCTGCTGTATCTGCTCAAGTACAAACACAACAACTCTTTCATAAGCACCTCCTGCAACATTATCACCTTTACACAGAAGACACTGCCATGAGGCTGACAAGTCTCATATTTTAAGCGCTTGAGTGATTTCACAGCCTAAGGCAAAAGTGTCTGCCTTTTTTTTTTTTTTTTTTGCCAGAGTTGTGGCAACTCCTTTACTCCAAATTATTCACAGTCTGACACATTAACTGTAAATGGCATCGATTATCATCAGCTCATCTCGAGCACTGCTGTTTGGGTTTGTATTGTTTTTGTTTTTCCTTTGCTTGGGTTTAATTTAGTCACACATACTCTATTTCTCACTGTACAGATTTTATGTTGACTTCATCTGGGGGTATTTTCCACGCTTGATATTCGTTTAAAACATTAAACACCTTAGCGGTAGGAGTGCTGTATAATGGGAACACCGATCTGTTTTCCATCAGACATTTTCCTCCGCACTTGCTGTCCTTTGATTCTGGCCTTGTTTACTTGCTTCGCTTGTAGGCAAGGCAAGATCTCTGAAAATCGATTCTGAAGCATTATGTTGTAGCTTTCCCTCGTTGTTGACCTCCTATTTATTGTCTTTCAGCACACAAAACAACATAACTGCTTTGCCAGCTCTTTGCTTGCATTGGATATGTCAGTCTTTGTATTATTACTGACAAACCAATGTTCGCTTATATAGTCTGTGCTAGTGAAATGCCATTTAAAGGTCTGTGTTATTGAGTTAATAATTCATTATTTTTTGTTGTTTCTGATCTGAATTTTTTTTTTTACTTTATAGTCAACTACTCATATTTAGACTTTATTTACAAACAAGGTTTGTTCAGGTTTTCTGAATGGGTTTTAACACATGTGGTTGCTATGCTATTCATAGTTGTTTCTAGGTTTTAATTACTAGTTTCTGATTGGTCTGTCATTATTATTACATAAATATAACCACAATCGTTGTGCGCTTTCAATTTAAAAGGCTTAACATGCAGTGTGAACATAGAGTGCTGCAGTGTTACTTAATTTTTATGATAGCAAATGTATTTATTTTTCTTGTCATGCAAAGTCAGTTACACAATGAAACAGAAGAGGCAAACCACTTGCTATTTTTCTAAGGGAATGAGAGAAAAATGTTGGAAAAATACCATGAAGTACACACTAGGGCTGCCCCCTAATATTTAACTTAACATTAGTTGACTAGAAGAGGCTTAGTCTACCAAAATTATATTAGTCGATTAGTCGCAGAAGAAAAAAAAATTGTGCCGTTCACAAGTAGGGCTGGGCGATATATATCGTATGCGATTGTCACGCGCATTTCGTCAGTAAAGCCGGTTCCCTGATTACCGCTAAATCGCCATCACCTGCTTTCAAATGGAGCGGCATTTAATAGACGTAGATCACTGACAAGCCATGCAATATCGTGTTCATTATCGAAGCCGATTCATCTGTGATATGAACGCGATATTGCGTGGCTTGTCAGTGAACTACGGTTCTGTCTATTAAATGCCGCTCCATTTGAAAGCAGGTGATGGCGATTTAGCGGTAATCAGGGAACCGGCTTTACTGATGAAATACAATCGCATACGATATATATCGCCTAGCCCTACCAACAAGTCACACAGTTCATGAGGGACAGATCATTAACAGTGGGACCTCGTGGTAATTACAGTACTGTAGTGTTAAAGTAACACTGAAGCAGAGTTAAAGTTAATGAGATAATTAAGTGATTAATTAAGTGATGATTGAGCATTAATGATGAACACCTGCTGTTAACAAGCAGAATCACTGAAGAAAAGAGAGAAACAAAAGCTACAACTGACTTTAACTCTGCTTCAGTGTTACTTAAACAATATTTAGAGAGGGACCATATGTACTCTAAGCAGAGTTGATTAAACTCTGGGGATTTTGCTGTGTATTATTAGGCACATATCCAAATGTTTGCGCAAAATATGGAGCATGCTTACTGCATGACGTGGAGGTGCTGGCACGATCACTTGCATTTTGTCTCTGTCATTTTTGGTCATACAGATAAGAGTAATACGAAACAGTAAAGGGTCTACTTTTATTTGTGTAAACTCACAATAACAAGAAAATGCTGTGGATGCGCTTTCTGCCATTTCGGTGCGTCACAAAAATGAATCGAAACTCAAGAGTATAGGCTACTTGCCTCACAGACATGAGAAATATATCTATAGAAAGCTTAAAATGTCTACTTTTAACCAATTAACCAATTAAAATAGAAAAGAAATACTCTCTGCTTGTATAATCTGTATGAAAGGGGCATTTCTCTCTGTAGGCATGTTCACTATACTTGCGGAGATGTCGAGTCAGCATCGTTAACTTCATCTTTGCAGCAGACACTGACACAGAAAACAGTAGTTTATTAATAGGTAATTAAAATGTGTCCTTGATATTTTTTTCCAACACATTCATAATCATTACATTTGCCGGTTTAAATTAACGACTAGATGACTAGAAAAAGGTCTTCTTTCATGTGAAATACAGGCTTGGTTTTATTGACCTGCCTTAAAATGATGTGTGAAGGAAATGAGCACAGAAATGTATTACTAATGTATAATTAAAATAAATATTACTGTAATATTCAGTTTGGCTGGTTTTCAAAAACAACAACAACATTGTGAATGTAATATATTTGTAACATGCAAATATATTCTATTTTATCATAAATAATTTATTGTAAAAGTATTTTATTTGATGTCCCTGTGTTATATTTATATTACAAAGCCTTAATATATTGCAGTCTATTACAATAATTTGTCGCGATTAGCACAGCACTAACAATGACCTGACCATAGAAAGATTAATAGCAATTGTGGCCATGTGGAACTAGCATCACCTAATACGCATTTAACTACCTCTAATCTTGTACTAACATTTCACTGTTAATTGAGATCATGCATAAAGAGGCTCTGTGTACAGAAAGCCATTTGAAATGACATTTTATAAACCACCAACTCTCAGTGATATAATTAGTCGTAAGCTTTTGATAATTTCCAGAAGACTATGGAAAATAAAGGTCATCCTGCATAGAGTTTATTACTTTACCTGGTCTCTCTCTGTTTCTCAATCAGTGAGATTAGATGCACAGAATGATGTGTTTATTTAAGAGAATACTATGTGAAAGCTATGACAAAAATCAATTTTCAATTTGTGCTCTGGAAATCTCCAATATATGAATAAGACACGCTTACAAACAAACATGCACAACAGAAGCTGTATTTGAGTAGCAGGTGTAGCTCTGACCCTGTTCTTTTCATTTCTGCCTGAAGCTAAACCTCATTTCCTAGTTATGTTCCTGTTTCTTAATTAAATTCTGAAGAGAGTATGTGTGTGTTTGTGCCATCTGAGTTGTGCACAGCTGAGCTAATCTTTATTGTGCGTTACATGGAGAAGGCAGAGATACAGTACCGAGTAGTTGTTCAGTGGAGTGTATATGATTGAAAAGGGTCTTGCGGAAGTATTCAGACCCTTCAAGGATTAGTTCACCCAAAAATGTAAATTCTGTCATTATTTATTCACCCTCATGTCGAGCAAAACCCGCATGACCGTCTTCAATGTGACACGGATGGAGATATTTTGAATAACGGGACTGCTCGCTCATTTCCATGCCTTTACAATGAATGGGGACTGAAGCGTTCAGGCTTCAAAGGATGCAAAAGCACTGTTCAAATATTGTAGTAGAAGTCCATAAAACTTGTATTCCGAGTTTTCTGAAGCCATATGATAGCTTCGTTTGTAATGATAATCTTCCCCTCCTGTGAACTGTTGAGTCAGACTAGTTTTGTGAACTGGATCAGCAATTAATTGAAAAGATGCTGATTGTTTTTCCATGAGATTTGGGGCAGATGTCAAGATTTTAATTTTCTTTTGTTTTCCTTTGATGAAAGAACATTATACAGGTTTGGAGTGTCATGAGGGTAAGTAAATAACAGGCTTTTTTAAGAGAACAAGTTGTTTTACCAAACCATCTTTTTACTTCATTACAAATTAAGTATCTGTGACATTTTTACTTTTAAGTACTGAAACATTAGAATAATGAGTTTAAAATTAAAATATGCTGCATGCGTGTTCAGTGTCCAATAGGTTGGAGATGCTGTAAGTTTAATACAATTAATTATCTTAAAAAACAATGCATTAAGAAAGGAAATGCATTTAATCATGTACCCTGACCTGTATGCTACACATATTATTATGTCTTTAAATTATCCAGATATTATATCATCCAATGTTATTTTAGTATTATTTATATATCATTGTAGAATTTTATTAATGTTTTGAATGAGCTTTTATGTTTTATATTTTCAGAGTTCATTTTAAATAGTTTGTTTTAGTAATTGTATGTGCTTTTTTATTTTTATTTCAATGTTAGTTTGTAATTTTAGTATTTTGTCTTATGTAAATAAGTGTTGACAAGGCAACATTTCTAATTTTTGTTTTTATGTTTTTCATCTAACATTCATATTTTATTTTATTTCAGTTGCCAAAAACAATTTTAATAGTTTTGGTTAATAAATTGCTAAATATTTTAATCGCTTGACATTCCGCAAAAAAGTTAAAACAAATTTCCTGGATGAGGATATGAACAGGTACAATTGGATTATACCTCCGAGTCATTATAACCTTTCCTAGATAAACAAAAATGTCACGATTATGGGATAATTATTCAGGTTGTTAATCTAAAGGACAGCTGTGAAAATTAAGACTAAAGAGCATTCTAAATATGTCAGAGATAATGTTAGACAAATGCTTTAGGAAAAGGTTACAAAACAATGTCCAAATCTTTGAATGTTCCAGTGGTGTTGGTTCAATTATGAAGAAGTGGAAACTACCACAAACCCCCCAGACACCATCTAGAAAAGGTCATTCCTCAAAACTCTGCTCAAACAAGCAGATTTGTGAGAGAGGCCAGTGATCACAAAGAGTTAGAGTTCAGCAGTTGAGAACAAAGTAAAAGATGGAATGGGCAGTCAAGCGTTATCATAGCGCCATATGGGAGGATGATGTGGCAAAAGAAACCAATTTGTCAGATTTTAAAATAAGGTGTTTCTTTAGGTAATGTTTTAATCAGTGTTTGAATATTTTAGGGAAAAAAAAAATATTAAATGAATAGTTCACCCAAACATTAAAGGTGCCCTAGAATCAAAAATTGAATTTACCTTTGGATAGTTGAATAACAAGAGTTCAGTACATGGAAATGACATACAGTGAGTCTCAAACACCATTGTTTCCTCCTTCTTGTGTAAATCTCATTTGTTTAGCAGAATCATCAGACTAGGTAAGCAAGCAAGAACAATAGCGAAAAATGGCAGATGGAGCAATAATAATTGACATGATCCATGATTACATGATATTTTTAGTGATATTTGTAAATTGTCCTTATAAATGTTTAGTTAGCATGTTGCTAATGTGCTGTTAAATGTGGCTAAAGTTACCATCGTTTCTTACTGTATTCACGGAGACAAGAGCCGTCGCTATTTTCATTTTTAAACACTTGCAGTCTGTATAATGCATAAACACATTCTTTATAAATCTCTCCAACAGTGTGTAATGTACGCTTTAGCCACAAAGCAGAGCCTCAAACTCATTCAGAATCAAATGTAAACATCCAAATAAATACTATACTCACATGATCCGACGCATGCATGCAGCATGCATGATGAACATCTTGTAAAGATCCATTTGAGGGTTATATTAGCTGTGTGAACTTTGTAAATGCACTGTATTATAGAGTCGCGAGCTCGATGGGCAGGGAGCGCGCGATTTAAAGGGGCCGCAGCCTGAATCGGTGCATAGTTAATGATGCCCCAAAATAGGCAGTTAAAAAAATTTATTAAAAAAAATCTATGGGGTATTTTGAGCTGAAACTTCAGACACATTCAGGGGACACCTTAGACTTATATTACATCTTGTAAAAACTGGTTCTAGGGCACCTTTAAAAATTCTGTCACGTTGTTCCAAAACTGTGTGACTTTATTCTAAAAGGTGAATTTTTAAAGAATATTGAGGCTTTGAAAAGGGAATGGTTCTGTTAAGCTTTTGCAAAGTCCCTTTCAAGGAAATTTTGTTCACTCGGCGGCCATATTTGCAACTCCCCTGGGTAGCCATTTCAGGCATCCAAGACCAAGTCATATCTGCTTGAATGGGGGAATCCTGAAATCTCAAAAACTGCTTGCCTAACTCCACATTTAGATGACATATATCAAATTAGCAACAAAATCTGACATGAACTGTCTCATAAATGTTGTTTCTTATGCTCAAAGACTGTATTCACACTGTCAGTTGTTGGGATTTACAGTTGTTATGGGGCCTAACCCACAATCACTCCCTGGGTGCCACAGCAAAATGGCTGCCCACTGCTCCGGGTGTGTGTGTGTTCACTACTCCTAATGTGTGTGCACTAACTTAGAGGGGTTTAATGCAGATGACAAATTCCAAGTATGGGTGACAATGCGTGGCATTCACATGTCACTTTCACATTTACTTAAAGGTGTGAGTCTGAAAATGTCCCGTTTAAACAGCAACTTACAGTAGCATCGGTCACGGCACGAAGAAAGACAAAAGGTAGATCCAATGGCAGCAATAATTTAATAAGGGCAATTCCAAAAACGTAGTCCAAGATACAGGCAGGGGTCAGAATCCATAAACAACAGTCCAAACATAAAACAAGAAACAGGAAACAGGAAACAGGAAACAGGAAACATGAAAACCGGAGAACCAAACAGGAGGGTGACATTCAACAATGAACCACAAGAACAGACAGAAACAACTCAGACTAAATACACAGACACTAATGACCAAATACACAACAGCTGGGTGTAATGATGAGTGGTAATTAGTCCGGGAAGTGTGTATGGGGAATGTAGTCCATGAGACAGGTGGAAATGACAGTCCGGGACGGAGTGCCCTCTAATGGCTGAAGGGCACTCTCACAGGTGATCGTGACAGCATCTATGTTGTCTTAGCAGTAACATAGCGACAGTGACTAAAGTAATATAAAAGATAGTGACGTCTGTAAACCTGAAAAGTCTTATTACTTTTGACATGACAAGAGTCCATTCGAGCCACTTCATCTGTCAAATCTTCATTAACTGACATCAGCTTTTATATTTGGGTGGAGAGCAAAGCATTTGAGTTGCATGTAGAACACAAAACTGACAAGAGCTGCTGCGTTGGAGAATTGTGACTGGATCTAAAACCTTCAGATGACACACAAGCTCATATCTCTGTCACTGTTAGTTACCGAAACCACACATGAAACCCTGCAACACAAGGTAGACGCTTGTTTGTGCAGTGCAGAGCAGCTCTCTCAGATGTGACAGACAACTAGTTGTCCAGTCCGGTTCCGTTCACACAGCGCAGGTTTTCCGAGAATGCGGTTGTGAGTCCTTAAAATTTACAGATGCGAGTTCCCTTATAGAATGCGATTGTCACTCCCGTAAATAACTAAACTGTGTGTGATTGTAACCATATTAAAGGGATAGTTCACTTAAAAATTATCCCATGATTTACTCACCCCCAAGCCATCCTGGTGTCCTAAGAATATCATTTTTAAAAAGAAATGTATCCATCATAAATATAATCCATACAGCTCCAGGTGGTTAATAAAGGCCTTCTGAAGTGAGGCGATGGGTTTTTGTGAGAAAAATATCGATATTTAAAACGAAAATAACTAGATTCCACCAGACGACTGTACGCATACTGCGCAAGTCGACTTGCGCTACAAGAGTAAATAATAATCCAGGTGATATGTGCAAAATTTGAGGTGAAATGTTCACTTTTTCATAAAAGCATGAAATTTGGTACACTTGTACAGTTTTGGACCCTGAACATTTTCAGAAAAGGAGCCATCACAAAAATGCCTCATGGTCGCCATGGCAACCGTTTAACTTTCCATCATAACCAAATTCTGTATTTTGTATCATATCTTCTGAATCAAACATGATAGCACAGAAAAGGTGATGTCTACCCCTTTGTTTTGACTGTCAAGGATTACAATGATACCACATATCATAAAAACATCATATAAACTGTTCAGGTGAATAGTTAATGGTGAATTCAGTGACGTGAGGAGTAAATCACAGTATCCTAGTAGTAACCTAGGCTATACTGTATAATGTGTGACCCTGGACCACAAAACCAGTCATAAGGGTCAACTTTCATCTGAAAGCTGAATAAATAAGCTTTCCATTATGGTTTGTTAGGAGAGGACAATATTTGGCTGAGATACAACTATTTGAAAATCTGGAATCTGAGGGTGCAAAAACACCAAAATATTGAGAAAATCACCTTTAAAAAGTTGTCAAAATGAAGTCCTTAGCAATGCATATCCACTCACAAAAATAATTTTTTTATATATTTATGGTAGAAAATGTACAAAATATCTTCATGGAACATGATCTTTACTTAATATCCTAATGATTTTGGGCATAAAAGAAAAATCGATCATTTTGACCCATACAATGTATTGTTGACTATTGCTGCAAATATACCTGTGTGACTTATGACTGATTTTGTGGTCCAGTGTCACATATCATGTTTGTTGCATGCCTGTTGTGTAGAGTTTCAAAAGCTCAATCCTTTTGTTCATTAACCCTGACAATACAGTGACTGTAAAGAGTAGAATATGCAATATGACCTTAGCAACATAGCTTAAAATGAATGTCAAACACAAAGATTTACTTCAAAAAAATCTACACTGCTCAAAAAATTAAAAATAAATAAATAAAAATAATAAAATAAGAGTACACTTAAATCACACATTGTATCTCAATGAATGAAATATTCAATTTGAAAATCTTTATTCATATACATTCTGTAATTTGTTAATAACAAAACTGTGACAAACCAAAATCATCAACACTTATGTTCAAAAATCACACCAAAAATCAATGTAAAAAATAATTAATTTGCAGGCTGATCCAGCTTACATGAAGTTCATCACAGCAACTCATTATGCAAGTCAGTAGTGTGTATGGCTGCACAATGAATCAAATTTTGAATCGTGATTACAGTTAGGGATGCCACAATTACGTAATCGTTCAACAGTGCAATTACAAAAAACAAAACAACAGAAAATGCCACTTACTGTACATTATTTTGTGTGTTTTTCCTTTCTACAGGTTGTTGTTTTAATTTTCGTTTTGGTATAACATTGTAATACCATATATTTTTTTTACTTTTTTATTTAAAAAAGAAACCAAACCAATGACATTTAAGGCTTAATGCTATAGAATTTTTTTTCAGGAAGAGTGTTTTCAGCTTGCTTATTTTCATATAAAAATATGGCATGCAGTTGCTTAAAACAAATGTATAAGGCTATTCAAAACATAATTCAGTGCAAACTGTGATAATTGTAATTAATAATTACAATTTCAAGGGAATAATCGACAATTATTTTTGTCATAATCGTAAAGCCCTAGTAGTGTGTATGGCCCCCACGTTCCTGTGTGCACTCACGACAACATCTGGGCATGCTCCTGATTAGATGATGGATGGTGTCCTGGGGATCTCCTCCCAGACCTGGATAAGACCTTTGGATGCTCCAATACATAATGTCCAAGAGGTTTTCAATTGGATTCAGGTCTGCGGAATGTGAGGGCCAGTCAATGGCATCAATGCCTTTGCCATTGAAAAACTGCCTACACACTCTAGCCAAATGAGGCCAGGCATATCGTCCACCTGTTGTCACTTTTATTTGCACCAAAGCAGGTGAAACTGATTCAAAATCACTTATACTTCCTAATTGGACAGATTGATATCCCTGAAGTTTAATTGACTGTGTTTAATTTTTAAGTTTTTACTATACTGTGATGATTGCTTGTTCTCTCCCTTAATTTTTTTTTAACAGTGTATTTCAGAAACACGTTTGATTATTTTGTTGTTGAGCCTATTCTTTAATAGCTGCTTTTCCACTGTCGGGCCAGTACGGGCCAGGGCTATCAACGTGCTGCGCAGTAGCCCTGCAGCATTTCCCTAAAACCCGTCCTTAACACGCCTCCACAGAACAACCTCACACGACCTCACCATTTCACCAGCTGATCACAAGGAAGTTATTTCAAACACTAATTGGTGTCTGAAAGTGAGCTTTTAGCTGAAAATTGTTTAAAATGCTGGTAGCCAGATATAATAACATGGGAAATGGTCAGCGGTGTTGACCGTCTCCTGACTCAGGTAAACTCTGCCTCTGTTCATGACCACTCCTCAAGCACTAGTTGGCCCGCTTTGGACCAAAAAAACGTTGACGTTGGCCCCAAGGAAACCCAGATGTGGCCTGATCAAGCCCAGGAAGTGGCAGTGGAAAAGCGGTTGGCCCTGGCACACACTAGCACGCTCACCTTTGGGCAGTAGAAATGCAGCTAATGTCTCCATCACAGTCTCCTCTACATTGACAGAGAGCTGTGCACTTTAAGGAGGCTTTTTTTTTTTGTATTGCAGCCACAACTTAGGAATGAACTAGCTTGCCTGTGGAACTGTTGACCACAATGGTCTCCAATCGCTTGGATCTATCCAACCCCAGACTGAGATGGCATTTGGTGCCACCTCAAGTGCATGTCCCCAACAGTGTTCTCGGTACACTGCTCTTTTGGGGTGCTGCACCAGTCCTTAGATGAGAGGATTTGTTCCATTCCTCTTCCTTTCTTTGTGAACAATGCAAGACAGGCTTGATTGATGTTGAGTTGGCTGCTGGTGTGATCATAGAGGAGAATTGTGAAGTTGTTCATAATGGAAATCACCTCCTCTGGAATGCTTTTTGGAGCCTTTCACAGGGCATTGAAGGCATCTGCATGGATATTTTTCTTACAAAAAACCCATCGCTTCATTTCAGAAGGCCTTTATCTATCTATCTATCCATCTATTTTGGGCTTCAAACATGCCCCCCGTACACTACCATTATAAATCTTTGGAGAGCCAGGATATTTTTTTAAATATATCTCAGATTGAAAGAAAGTCATATACTCCAAGGATGGCTTGAGGGTGAGTAAATCATGGGATAATTTTCATTTTTGGGTGAACTAACCCTTTAAGTACAGGACTGACAAATTCAGGACTGACAATCATACTCTGTTGCTGTGTGAACGTGGCCAAATAACATTCAAAAAGCTTATTTTTCAGGCTAGACCAGTGAATGCACATGAGCAGTCCTAAGCACACGTCTCAGAACACTGACTGTTTCTATGGCATCCGGAGCTTCTAGCGGCGGCTGCAGTGATGTGATGACTTTACCAATTAGGAATTGGCTCTTTGAAGGCTGGACTTATTTCTTCATATTGCTCATTGCACATTCTCCCATTCATAAGTAAAATGAGTGCAGCATATTTGTGTATATAAAGTCTTTGGCTCCTGTCAAGAAGCACCCTGAAAGTAATCCATGCAGAGGAGAAGATTTATGAGTGAATGTAAATTTATGTATTACAGTACAAAGTTATCATTTGGCTACAGAATGGATGAAAAAGAAATGCTGAAAAATCTAGGGTAACACTGTTAGAGAACCTGTTTCATTGATCACAAAAAATGAATCCAAAAACATCAGAGAGGTTTAAGAAAATAAAGGTGAATGTCCTACAATGTCAGTCTGTGAAACTAAATTTGCAAAGGTATAAGTGTCATCCTATTAACCTGAACTACCTGGAGCAAATCTGCCAGAATTAAATTAAAGGGCAAATTAACACCTGTGTAAGCTCTTACAAACAGACCCCGAAAAGTGTTTGTCTTTGGAGCAAAGGATGGTTCTACAAAATATTAAATTGGGGAGATTGAATACTTTATTATTAATGTTGTGAGTTTTTTTTTTTTTTTTTTTTAAGAATACTTTTACATTCATTTCACATTAAAATAATTTAATTGAATGCTTTGAAATTTAAAATGAATTAGTTGGATATCTAAATGCATTTGTAAGACACTGTTTATGTGTGTGCTTGCTCATTGCATTTGGGGTTTTGGCAAAAAAAAAAAACATGGAATTGGGATAGATTGATTTCATTTAAGATCACAAAGGCAATTTAATGTCTTTTGGAAAACAGATAAGAAACTAAATGGAATTCAATCAGATGTTATTTATATTGTTTACCTTTGAGCTTGTCACTAATATTTCATTAAATGACTTGCATGTCGCCGCCAAACACTTTAGTCAGAGCTCAATATGACTTGCTGAGTTTAAACTGTTTGGGGTTTTTGTGTCTGTGTGTGTTGCAGATATATGATGGGAGTCAATCTAGGGGGTAAAGATCATTCATTCATGGACGATGGCTACCAAGTCAATCCCAAACTGGTTGTCATTGTTCTGAACACGCGGAGGGAATGGGAGAAGGTAAGATAAAGAGCCTTTAATCTTTATATCCCTCCCGAATCTTCATTTTCTTCTGTTAGCTTTGCCTGTAAGGGGATTCAGGAACCATAAGCAATCAATATTCTGTTTACTAGCTCAAAGCCTTTTTGTGACTGTGACTGAAAATGCACTGGACTTTGCTATTAGGGAAAAAGAACATTTCATTTGTACCATTTCACAGCCTGGGTTTTTTTTTTCCATGCACATGACTTCAAGCATTGTTTACTTAGTCATAAAGAGTCAAAATAGCCCTTATTAACGCAATGGTTTCATAACTTATTTACTGCGAAAGCATTAAATTGGAGAAGAGTGCACATGTGTCTCCATCCAGTTCTGTTGTGCTGGTTATTGCCCTTTTTCATTTCTCTCTCTATTTTGGCTATTAGCATATATAATTTGCTTGTTTTTTTGTACAGTAATCTATTCTCTGTCTTTGCTCTCTTTCTCTAATTAGCTTTACATGTTCTTCTATTCTATCTCAGTGCTTCACACACTCGTTTTCGTAATCGTTTGCTCACTCATGCGTTCTTTTAATGAGTTGTTATTTCTCTGAGGTGTGTTGGATGCTGTGTGTTTTGACAGTGCCCTGCAGTGTGTGTGAAGACACACACACTCACATTAAAACCCTGCAGTGATTGTGTGAAAAGTGTGACACTAATCATTTCTCACTGCAGCGGGGCTAGAACAGGGTGTGAGCCGATTGTCTTATCGGAGCTTATAGACGAGCACACGCACATGACGGCACACATAACTATTTCGCGAAGAGTACAGAGCACATACATGCTGTAAACTTGACACATTATGTTGTTACATGGGTGACATGACATTTCGAGGAGTAACAGCGGTTAGGCGTGCGATCTAAAATTACTTTAAACAGCATTTTTCTGTTGTAATCAGTACGCATGCAGTTTTAAAAGCACAGTATGTAATTTTCGCCGCTAGAGGTCGCATATTCGAAACAATAACAAAGGCGTAGCTTGATGACGCTGTGAAGGAGCGTGGAATGATGGGAGTTGTCGTCTTCACCTCCACTGCCGATGGAAATCAATCCGACGGGACTCACAAATCATGTTCATGGATGAGGTAATGAAATAAAGTTTTATAACCGTTAAGTTTGATCACATGATTTTATTTCATGCTAATGAATCAGCCGCAAGTAATGTAATGTTTAATGCTAAATTTAATATTACTTTATTTGTCAAATTAATTGGTGGGGTAATACAGCGCATTTTTACGTGTTCAAAACAGTCATACTAAAGGTATATTTGAACGTACTCACAACATTTGCAAAAACGCTGACTTACTATTCTTGTTCACCAGACTTGTTAAACAGTGTTAATTACATACCTTCAAACTAGTCGCTTTGCGGCAAAATTCACCATTTTGAATCAAAATATGTCATCTATGTGAATGGAGTAGATCCGCAAGCACAATAAACATCACAAGAATCAAAAATGGGCTACTTTCCCATAGACTGGAGTGAGACCATAGACGTCTCTCGAGCTGTCGCGATCTTTCTTGGCGCTCTTTGGTACATGAACCGACCATCTCTTCTGCTTTACTAGTTACGAAATAAGCATGAACGAACATCCGAAGGTATGTTGAAAGATACAACTTACCAAAATCCATATCATGTCACATGTAATCGATCAATCAGTGTTTCAACAGCGGAAAGGCGTCAATAAAACAGCTTGTAAAAATGTCACATTTACTGTCACATTTACCTCAGAAAAGCCATTCAATATCCAAAAACTCATTAGTCAGCCACAAAAATGAACTTAGAGAGGAGCATTTTGATAAATATATGCACTATAGACCATTTCATATTCATTGTATTTGTACTTAACATGTGCTTCAATATTGAATGTATAAATCCGTTTTTATGACGGCCACCATTTAAATGTTCAGGCCTATTTAGAAAGGAAAAGAAACATAATTATGCCATTAAAAATGTACTATAATGTTATTATAAAAACATTTCATTGTAAAATTTTATTGTAAGTAGCTTATAAATCAATTAATTTTAACCTGTACTATTATAATTATGTACCAACTGTGGTTCCCTGTATATTTTACAGCATTAGTTGAGATATTTCTTTGAGTAAATTTTCCATGTACTGTACCTGATAGGCCCCAAATTAATAAGTATTGTATTGAAGATAATCAAATTGAAATCAAATCGCAAGCTTCTGTATCAAAATCGAATTCAACTGTGAAATTTATGTCAGTGCCCAGCCCTAGAGTCAATAAATATTTGATTTTGTTTTATTTTACTTGAAGCAAATGTTGTGATGTTAAAATCACAAAATAATTATATTGGTGGACGATGCCCCCAGACCCCCTACAACAATTTACTTCTCAAACATGTCACCTTCTTCACCTCTTTTGAGTTTGTAGGTCTGTAATTGTACAAACCAAGTGCAATAATACTGCATGTCTAGTTATATCAGCATAAATTCATTAATAATCATTCAGATTATCTGTACTTGATTATTAATTGTTCAATATATGCATATACATACATGTTACTTGCGGTAAATTAAGAAAACAAGACATTCAAACAATAAGACTAACCCTGTTGAGGTATATAATGATGATTTAGTTTTCTGTCGATAAAGTTATCCAAACAGTGGCTCACCTATCTAATTAAACACATGCAAGTTCGGCATCTCTGTCTATTCGAAGTTTGTCGTGAAGCTCTTCATCTAGAAAATCCCACAGCAATATTGATCTTTGTATTATTTCTCCTCTTGCCCAATCTCTTTGTGGGTCATTTGATTGACTGTACGTTTACATTTCTTGGAGGTATCTTTGGAGACAGAATCTTTGCAAACGATAACAAATAATTGTCGTACATGACGAATGTGTGAAACAACAACAGAATGGCGTGCTAGGAACTACTACTTTCGCGTTTTTTCATAAGACTCACTGTGTTGCCATGGTTTCTACGGCAGTAAAAAGCGAAAACCGAGGATAATGCTGACATGGCGCCATTGACAGGTGACGCAATGAGGAGAGACGTTACACTGGTTAAAATTGCAAATTTCCCTAGATTTAAACATCGTTGAAAACATTTGGGATCATGGCCATGCTGCAGCACCCCCTGCCAACAGCTGTTTCACTACATTGGAATTTAAAGGGTTAGTTCACCCAAAAATGATAACTCTTTCATTAAATACTCACCCTTATGTCGTTCAGCTCCAAACCTGCACAACCTTTTTTCATCAGTTTTTTTTTTTTATTTTAATCTCCCATAGAAAGAAACGCAATTACCGTTAAAATAGTCCACGTGACTACAGGGATTCAACTTTAATGTTATGAACTGACGAGTATACTTTTTGTGTGCGAAAACAAAACAACAACTTTATTCAACAATTTCTTCTCTTCCCTGTCATGTTGTTGAATATGGTTTTATGAGTTTGAGAAATTAATATAGGCTGTTTCAAAAGCCGATTTCGCATTGGATTGAGTGACGTGACTATGCTGGTTCAGGACCAGCATGTCTCAGAACTCATTTGACACTTATGCACATTCACAACTAAATATAGAGGTCTTGAATTAAAGTATTCATCAGCATTAGGGGCCGTTCACACAGAAAGCATTTTTCTATTGCACTGTGCTACTTTTCAGTTGTTTTTCTATGTAAACGCACTTGATGCGTTGCGCTCACATCTCGGGTCTTTTGCAGTGCCTCACGCATGACACCGTTCCAAAAACGTGGCGCTTTCTAAAAAAATTGCATCTCGAGACCTTGCGTTTTCCACCATTCCACTGCCCGCGTCTCGCATCTTTGAAGGTTTTTGCTTTCTCTGTGAACCGGCCCTAACTCCAGTGCCAAACTACATTTGAGTATCATAAGGTAAGATGCAGATCAAATCAGTTCTGAGCGTTCTTACATAACTCTGTCCTCATTCATTTGTATGTTCATGTTGTTTGGGCTGTTTAATATTAGAATTTTCATTAAAATCCTCCACCACGACAACGCCCCCCCTGATAAAATATGTTCCCGCAGCTATGTTTGGGATAATGTAAGTACACAAGTGAACAAAATGTAAAACACTGTGTTAGTGGTTTTTGGATATTTTATTGCAACAATCTTACATATTGTGCTTCTAAGACACTTTTGTACTTCTAAAAATGTAATTTTACCCCACAGGATCATGTAGATCTGTGGTTCCAAACTGGTTTTTGTATGAGGACCCCAATATTATCTTGTTACGACCAAGATGGTTTATTGTACAAAATCTCTTAAAACTCTTGAAATCCAGCATTAACATTGATTAATATTAGCATGAAGCACATGAGGCCAAACAATGTACGAAATTATTAACATGACATTGGCTGAATAGGGAAAACTGAGAATTCTGCTAATGCATAAACAGCAGCACAAGTGTTATTTACCACTCTAACACATGGAACAAATACTGGGCCAAATATAATATTGATATTAGTCATATTACCAAGTGACAGATGAATTTGCACCAAAATACCATAAAGTTTGATTGGACGGCCTTTAAAGTCAACAACAAAATATATAGAAAGTATTTTCTCTTCCCTTTTTAAACTTGATAAGAATATTATTATTTTTCTATCCTGACTGTGGACGATTGTATGGTTAGGTTAATATTTTATTATTTGCATTTAGCATTGTTTTTTTCATCCTGCTGAAAGTAAAACCCTATTCATTAGAAAAGACCTGCAAACAATTTCTGGGTCACAATCCACCAGTTGAGAACCGCTGATTTAAATGGACTGCAAAAATGTAAAAGGATTTAAAATGAAAAAAAAAAAAAAAATAATTGATTAGTTACAGAAATGAAAATATAAATAATAAAATATAAAATTAAAAAATAAAGTAAATAAAGAGAGAATGAGATGACATGGAGAAAGACTAAAGGAAAGATAGACCTGGTCCCAGTGTTTGAATGTGACTTACTTGCTTGCCGGATAAAATATACAGTGTTTATCTAATAACATTTTTGAGGTTTGCTTTGAAGAGCGGAAAATCACATTTTCATCCCAAAATATATTATAATGGAGGGCACTTGAGAAGAACCTTCAAACCTTGTTTATTGGTGAGTCAATGTTTGTTTGTGTATTTCTACAGATGGGACGATGGGAAAACCACTCATTGAAGTTGAAGTTTCCAGTGTGGCCGCGTTATAATTCATTCGGAGACATGGACGCTGATGAGAACCACTTGAGCATTGTGACTCTAGAGGAAAGACCCTTTGTTATAGTGGATGATGTGGACATTCTTACTGGCACATGTATGCGAAACTCTGTACCTTGCAGGAAACACATTAAAGAGTGAGTTATGTTTTATTTATTTATTTAACTTTAAAGAGCAACTTTAGCGGATAATACCAGTTTTGAATAAACCAATAGGTTCCGCAGGCATTATACATCCTGTCTTAACGTTTAGCATGAGAGCTCTCTTTTCCTGGGGAATACAGGAATAATTGTGTTGTCTCTAATGTGGTTTTTAGTGTGTTATATTTAGAACTTATTAGATTGAGCTATCTTCAATCTTTCCCAGTATGAGCTGTGTTTCTATATCTCTGTGTCTGTATATGCTTACAGTAATACCACGGAGGGCTCCTATGTCAAGAAATGCTGCAAGGGCTTTTGTATAGACATCCTGAAGAAGATTGCCAGAAATGTAAAGTTCACCTATGATCTTTACCTGGTCACAAATGGCAAACATGGCAAGAAGATCAATAATGTGTGGAACGGCATGGTGGGGGAGGTTAGTCGCTCTAAAAGACCTAATGAGTGAACCATCCATCCATCGTACTATTTATCTGTATAACAGTCTATCTATCTATCTATCTATCTATCTATCTATCTATCTATCTATCTATCTATCTATCTATCTATCTATCTATCTATCTATCTATCTATCTATCTATCTATCTATCTATCTATCTATCTATCTATCTATCTATCTATCTATCTATCGTTTGTTCTATCGTTTGTTCTGTCCTTTGTTTCTATCTATCCGTCGGTCCATCCATATCGTTCTATCATTCGTTCTTTCTATCGTTCTATCATTCTATCATTCTATCTATCGTTCTATCATTCTATCTATCGTTCTGTCATTCTATCGTTCTGTCATTCTATCGTTCTGTCATTCTATCATTCTATCTATCTATCTATTGTTCTATCTATCGTTCTATGGTTCTATCATTCTATCGTTCTATCTATCTAACGTTCTATCTAACTGTCATTCTATCTATCTATCTATCTATCTATCTATCTATCTATCTATCTATCTATCTATCTCTCTATCTATCTATCTCTCTATCTATCTATCTATCTATCTATCTATCTATCTATCTATCTATCTATCTATCTATCTATCTATCTATCTATCGTTCTATCTATGGTTCTATCTTTCTATCATTCTATCTAACTGTCATTCTATCTAACTGTCTATCTATCTAACATTCTATCTATCTAACGTTCTATCATTCTATCTATCTATCTATCGTTCTATCTATCTAACGTTCTATCTATCATTCTATCTTTCTATCTATCTATTTGTCATTCATACTATTTATCTAACGGTCTTTGATATCTATCTATCATTCTACCTGTCTTTATCATTCCCTTGTTCTACCAGTTGTTCTATCTGTATCTTTCCTTCTGTCTATCATTCTATCTATCAAAGATCTATCTATCTATGTATCTATCGTCCTGTCTGTTGTTCGTTTGTTCTATTGTTTATTCTATCTATCGTTTGTTCTATCCTTTGTTTTTATCTATCCGTCGGTCCGTCCATATCGTTCTATCATTCGTTCTATCTATCTATCTATCTATCTATCTATCTATCTATCTATCTATCTATCTATCTATCTATCTATCTATCTATCTATCTATCGATCTATCGATCTATAGATCTATCGATCGTTCTATCGTTCTATCGTTCTATCTAACGTTTTATCTATATTAACTATATTAACTATCATTCTATTTTTCTATCTATCTATTTGTCATTCGTACTATTTATCTAACAGTCTTTGATATCTATCTATCTATCATTCTGTCTTTCTCATTCCCTTGTACTATCAGTTGTTCTGTCTGTATCTTTCTTTCTGTCTATCTATCTATCTATCTATCATATTTTTATGGCATCCATCCATCCATCCATCCATCCATCCATCCATCCATCCATGTGTATTTTGGTTTCATTCAGTGTGTTTGATTTTTCTTGAGGTGTTTTCTCTTCCCTGCTCTGTAGGTATTCAATAAAAAGGCAGTAATGGCCGTGGGCTCATTGACTATAAATGAAGAGCGGTCCGAGGTCATAGACTTCTCTGTCCCATTTGTTGAGACAGGCATCAGCGTGATGGTGTCACGTAGCAATGGAACGGTGTCACCTTCTGCGTTTCTAGGTATTAGATGAAATAATATCTTTGAAATCCCCTGGAATCTGTGTTTTTCTTATCTCTTCCTTCCCCCATGCGTTTTCTCATTTCTCTTTCCTCCCTCAGAACCCTTCAGTGCTTCAGTGTGGGTTATGATGTTTGTCATGTTACTCATCGTAACAGCAATCGCTGTTTTCCTCTTTGAATTCATCAGTCCACTCGGTTTCAATAGAAACCTGGCACAGGGCAAAGGTATGATACACAACATCAAACACACAGTCAACCAACCTCTGCTTTTAGATGATCTGAAACAGTCAGTATATATAGTTAAAATTTAAAAACCTGAACATTAAACATTTAAACAATAAGCACCTCGAGTACCTGTAGATCCACAATTCTCTGGTCACTTCCTGCTCACTCCTCAATTCTACTCTCTAACTTTCCCTCTTTCTGTTATACATTTCTGAAGACCCTCATGGACCTTCCTTCACCATTGGTAAGGCAATCTGGCTGCTGTGGGGTCTGGTGTTCAACAACTCCGTCCCAGTACAAAATCCAAGGGGCACTACCAGTAAATTTATTGTATCCGTATGGGCCTTTTTCGCTGTGATCTTCCTGGCCAGTTACACTGCCAACTTGGCTGCCTTTATGATCCAAGAGGAGTTTGTGGACCAAGTCACAGGCCTCAGTGACAGAAAGGTAATTTTTGGTGTCATGAAATATTGTGAGATATTTATTGTATTATTGTAGATAATATTGTGTCTTACTCTCTACTGCTTCTCTAACTTCTATGTGTATTAGTGTTGGCAAAAATGTCAATATTTCGACATGTAACGATACTGAAATATCTGAAACGATTCCAATACAATTTTCTTCAGTATCGATACACTCACACCAGTTGCACTTTCTTGCTCTCCTCTCTGACAGCAAGTTGACACACACCCGCCTCTTCTCATTCAGTCGTCTCATTCACTCCGGTTAAATAGTGTTGGTGTGACCGGGTCTGAATTTTGGCGCAGAATTGCACATAATTCTAGTAATTCCCACAGATTTCGCGCTTGTATCCGAAGCACACATAATAAAGCCGCCTCTGAAATACAAGTGCCAAAATTGTCTTTTTCACAACTTATTAATGGTCAAATACATTAAAAAATAATGCCACAATGACCATCTTGGTGAGTATTAACGTAAACACAGTCGTAAACAGTTCAGGAAGAATATGTAACAGTAACAGTATTTTCTGAATTGTCAGCAGCCATTACATTACTGTCTTCAGTGTCACATGATAATATGCTGATGTGCATGCTTACAATTCCTTGTAAATGTAAAAATATGCAGTTGGTGCTATAGGAAGCTATTTCTACCTAATTTCTACTTTAAAAAATAACTTTTGTTGATGTAAACTTATGTATTCCGTTTGATTCAATGATACTAAATAAGTTCTCTGACTTGAATAAAATGAGTTAATTTAGATGTTACAACATGAAACACAGTTTTTAGACTACCTGACAAAATATATTTTACAGTGCACTGTCTAATTGGCAGCTCACTAGGTTTTGAGAACGCATCCGTATGTCATTATAAATTTACAAGCTGGAGCGTCTGAACCACACCAGTTTACTAGGTTTATCTCCCTGGATTTATTTCTGTATTTGAGCTGGTATTGATTCTCTCCATGTATCTCTTTAAGCTGCCCTCACAGTTCTCTATGTAATTGATGATTTTTTTCTTTTTCTCTTTCATAGTTTCAGAGTCCCTATTCCTATTCACCACCGTTTCGCTTTGGGACCGTGCCTAATGGGAGCACAGAGCGAAACATCAGGAAAAACTACCCAGACATGCACCAGTACATGGTGAAATACCATCAAACTGGAGTTCAGGATGCACTGGTCAGCCTTAAAACTGGGTATGGCTGGGATATTCAGTTTTCTTGCATGGTCAAAAAGGTTATTTTTGTTAGACATAATGTTAATTTTTCTGTGTATATACAGTATCTCATAGAAGTGAGTACACCCCTCACATTTTTGTAAATATTTTATTAGTGATCGACCGATATTGATTTTTTTTATAACCGATACCGATTATTTGAATGTTTATGTACCTGATAACCGATATGCAGAACCGATATTTATTTACTGTTATACTTCTGTTTTTGACAATTATTACAACACAAATGAGCTGAACAAACCATTTTATTTATAACAATCACTCCCTCCTTGCATACAAAAAAAATAATAATAATTCATGCAGTGGCCGTGCTTGAGGCTTCCTGATCATCAACCCATTCAGGTGCTGAGCAATATGAACAAACTTTTTTTTCCGAGACTATATAAAGTTAAACAGCACTTGTCAGTTGGCATTTTATGATCTAAATTTAATCTAACGTTAAATCATGAAATGCCAACTGACAAAGTGCTGTTTGACTATAACTTAATCAACCGCGATCGCGCATGGAGATAATAAATAATTAATTTCCACAAAGCGGTAGGCTATATTTATATGTGTATTAGCGAAATAATTGTTATGTAGTAAATGATAATATAATCTAGGGTGTTTAAACAAGATAATCTTGTCAAAAGTTTCATTCAGTGGCCGTGCTTAAGCCTCCTGATCATCCGTCAGTTGCTAAGCAATATGAACGAACTTTTTCTTCTAGACTAATGGTGAGCAAATACAACAGATAGAGAATTAAATTCAGCGCTTTTATTTTCAACATGCACTCATTCATGTCTGTTTTATTTAATTCATGTAAAGTTACGTCTTTATTGGGGCAGGACATGACGAATTACACTACGTGACTCAATGAGTTCGTCTCAATTGTTTAGAAACAAGCTGCATAAATTAACTATATCAGGAATTTATGTCTCAGATCTCATTTGTGCATGTCTGTTATGTTAAATAAAGTTGATTAATTAAAGCAAACCAAGTAGAACATATACTTTACCTGTGCACTGAGTTGTTGTTGACTCATCTCCTCAGACGCCCGGGCTGCAAAACGGCCACAAGATGGCGCCGTAAACCGGCGAATCCGATATTACAAAACCGATACCCGATTATGGAAAAATGCTTAAATATCGGGAAAAATATCGGTAAACGGATACATCGGTCGATTACTATATTTTATCTTTTTTTATCTTATCTTATTTATCTTTTCATGTGACAACACTGAAGAAATGACACTTTGCTACAATGTGAAGTCTTGAGTGTACAGCTTGTATAACAGTGTAAATTTGCTGTCCTCTCAAAATAACTCAACACACAGCCATTAATGTCTAAACAGCTGGCCACAAAAGTGAGTACACCCCTAAATAAAAATGTGCACATTGGGCCCAAAGAGTCAATATTTTGTGTGGCCACCATTATTTTCCAGCACTGTCTTAACCCTCTTGGGCATGGAGTTCACCAGAGCTTCAGAGGTTGCCAATGGAGTCCTCTTCCACTCCTCCATGACGACATCACAGAGCTGGTGGATGTTAGAGACCTTGTGCTCCTCCACCTTCCATTTGAGGATGCCCCACAGATGCTCAGTAGGGTTTAGGTCTGGAGACATGCTTGGCCAGTCCATCACCTTTACCCTCAGCTTATTTAGCAAGGCAGTGTTCATGTGGAGGTGTGTTTGGGGTCGTTATCATGTTGGAATACTGCCCTGCGGCCCAGTCTCCAAAGGGAGGGGATCATGCTCTGCTCATTCATGGTTCCCTCAGTGAACTGTAGCTCCCCAGTGCCGGCAGAACTCATGCAGCCCCCGACCATGACACTCCTACCACCATGCTTGACTGTAGGCAAGACACACTTGTCTTTGTACTCCTCACCTGGTTGCCACCACACACGCTTGACACCATCTGAACCAAATCAGTTTATCTTGGTCTAATCAGACCACAGGGCATGATTCCAGTAATCCATGTACTTAGTCTGCTTGTCTTCAGCAAACTGTTTGTGGGCTTTCTTGTGCATCATCTTTAGAAGAGGCTTTCTTCTGGGATGATAGCCATGCAGACCAATTTGATGCAGTGTGCAGCGTATGGTCTGAGCACTGACAGGCTGACCCCCCCACCCCTTTAACCTCTGCAGCAATGCTGGCAGCACACATTTTCCAAACACAACTTCTTTGGTGGACCATGGCGAGGCCTGTTCTGAGTGAAACCTGTCCTGTTAAACCGCTGTATGGTCTTGGCCACCGTGCTGCAGCTCAGTTTCAGGGTCTTGGCAATCTTCTTATAGCCGACGCCATCTTTATGTAGAGCAACAATTATTTTTTTCAGATCCTCAGAGAGTTCTTTGCCATGAGGTGCCATGTTGAACTTCCAGTGACCAGTATGAGAGAGTGAGAGCGATAACACAAAATTTAACACACCTACTCCCCATTCACACCTGAGACCTTGTAACACTAATGAGTCACATGACACCGGGGAGAGAAAATGGCTAATTGGGCCCAATTTGGACATTTTCATTTAGGGGTGTACTCACTTTTGTGACCAGCGGTTTAGACATTAATGGCTGTGTGTTGAGTTATTTTGAGGGGACAGCAAATTTAAACTGTTATACAAGCTGTACACTCACTACTTTACATTGTAGCAAAGTGTCATTTCTTCAGTGTTTTCCCATAAAAAGATATAATAAAATATTTACAAAAATGTGAAGGGTGTACTTACTTTTGTGAGATACTGTATATAGAAGCCAATAATTTTGCTTTTGTTTTATTCAGTAAACTGGATGCTTTCATATATGATGCGGCTGTGCTCAACTATATGGCGGGGCGTGATGATGGCTGTAAGCTAGTAACTATTGGCAGTGGCTACATCTTTGCCACAACAGGATATGGTATTGCCCTGCAGAAAGGATCCTACTGGAAACGGCTGGTCGACCTTGCTATCCTCGGGATCATTGGAGATGGTATTAGTGTTTTTCTGCTATTCTTTCTTGTTATTCCACATATCTCATGACCTCTGTATTAAACACTATCTCTGTTCCAAACCTTAGTGAGATTCCTTGCTCTCTACATTGGCAGCATTCTAAATGAAATGGAATTTCATAAATTATTTATTTAAAACACTGTTAACACTCACCCAGATGCATAGCATGAAGAGCATGTTTTGGATAGATTTTAACTAAGTGCATGTTATTGACGCAATACTCTGATAAGCACAAAACATACATAGCACACATGTAAAGGATAATGTACAGTTAGTCATCATTATTCAAATAAACCCTGTTAGGGTGAACTGATGAATAGAATGAAATATACATACCTATATATATATATATATATATATATATATCAGTGTTAATTTTGACAGCAAATTTTGATTTAGTTTTAGTCATAGTCTTCTGACTAAAATGCCATTTAGTTTTAGTCATATTTTAGTCATCGGAAATTGTTTTAGTTTTAGTCTAGTTTTAGTCGACTAAATATCATAAGATTTTAGTCGACTAAATCTACAGTAGAATTAGTCGACTAAAATCTAATTTAGTTAAATTGTAAGCATTAAGCATTTCCAATAAAAATGCTTCCACAGACCCAATACACTGATATAGGCACATCTGATATTCCCCAAACTGTTTATGTTCACCCAACTGTACTTTGCTCACCAAAGCGGACGGTTTTTGACCGTTCAAGTGCAAAAACACGTGAAAGAGCAAAATTCAGTACTTTTCAGGGATTGACACACTTATCATTGAGGTAGGCTACTATTATAGATTTCATTTAAAAAATTTTATTAGATTTGATTTTTAGTTTTTCCTGCTTTCATTGTAATTTAAGTTAAAAGTTTTAGTAATTTTTTGTGTTTATGTCTTTTAGTTTTTGCTTTTAAATGTCTATAACTTTTTATTTTTTGTTTATTTTAATACCTCAGGTTATACTAAAGCTTAGAAACTATTAAGTTCACATTTTTATATATTTATCTATTATTTCAGTTAATGTTTATTTCAAATAATGAAGATTTCTTTGGTTTTAGGTTTAGTTAACAATAATAACCCTTATACTTGTAAAATATATTGAATAATGTGTCAAATAATGTTCTTAGTCTTTCCTTCCTGTGACAGAAGATACAGTGGTTTACTATGAATTAAACAGAAATTAAATTAAATACAGTTTATTGTTTAAACAAAATAACAATAATGACCAGGAAAAAAATAATAATTATAAACCATCCCGAAATACACCGTGACTCTTATTCTGAAATGTCTGCAGTCTGCACTGTAGCATGCTGCTCATGAGAGGAGATAAATATGCATTCTTACAACCGTCTAAAACATGCTACCATATAAACATAGTGTAGTAAACATTGTCATAATTCATCAACATCAGCTCATAAGGAATTGCATGGCATAAATGTGCGCTATTCATTAATTGCGCATCAGTCAGATGTGCTGCTGCACGAGCCTGTAGAGCGCGCAACAGCGCCGCGTTTCCCGCGGTTAGATCAGCACATTACAATTCAAATGTATCTTCCACACAGGACAGCAGTTCTGACTCTTCCCAAATCGTCCCTCTCTTTCATTTTCGTCTCGTTTTTATTTGTTGACGAAAATTAGAGTAGATTTTAGTCATAGTTTTAGTCATTCAAAACGCATTTTTATTTAGTCATCGTCTCGTTTTCGTCCGTGAAAAAATGTCGTTGACGAAAATTATGACAAATTATTCGTCAACGAAATTAACACTGATATATATATATATATATATAAATTCTAATTATTATTTTTGTGATAAAAGACAATTTCAAATGGATTATGTTCTTCTTATGTGATTTAAGGATCATGTGACACTGAAAGTGAGTAATATTGAACCTTTGTAACTATTTTTCACTCACAATGCTACTGTTTTGCTGTATTTTTGATCAAATGCAGCCTTGGAGAGCATAAGAGACATACAAACCCCACATTTTTGAATGGTCTAACAAAGTGAGCAAAACTACTATAGTGTAAGAGATTGATAGCCAGGAACAGCAGTCAAATATGCAAAGCAGTCATTATTAAAGCAGTCATTATTAAAAAAAAATTGACAGCAGAATGCTGTTATCAACCAATCAGAATGAAATATTCAAGGTGTGAAATAATGGTTAAAGTACTTAATTTAGATTAACCTAATGTACCATTTACTTATTTATTATTTATTTGATTGTTTATTTTTCATTTATTTAATACAATATCTCACAAGGCAACATTATTTTGCTGCCTATTTAACAGCCTTTCTGTCGGGAACTTGCCTGAAATGCTTAAAAATGCTGCCCAGGTAAACAGCTCTCTAGTGTTTGGAACAGAGCCAGCCTGTTTTTCTGTGCATAAGTACTAGCTGTGATTTTGTGTTGTGTATTAGGTGAGATGGAGGAGCTGGAGGCCCAATGGCTGACTGGTATTTGTCATAATGAGAAGAATGAAGTGATGAGCAGTCAGCTGGATGTGGATAATATGGCTGGCGTGTTCTATATGCTTGCGGCTGCCATGGCTCTGTCGCTAATTACTTTTGTCTGGGAGCACCTCTTCTACTGGAGGCTACGTTACTGTTTCACTGGTCTCTGTTCTGGTCGGCCAGGAATGCTCTTCACTATCAGCAGGGTATGTTCGCAGAAACACTACGGTAAATTAACTAGAGAGAGTCTGTTGCTGAAGGCAACCATTATCTGCTCAATCTTGACATATTAACATGTCATGGTGGCTGTTTACCACAAACGTCTTAAAGAGTAGGGATTGCGGCTTATGTGCTGACAAACACATTTTTTGCTGTTAAATAAGAAAGAGCTTATATAACAGAATATAATAGCCCCAGCCACTGTCTCTAGAATAAAGTTACAGGGTGCGGTTGTTTGTCACAGCAGGATATATTACTTTATTCCATAGCTTTATAGAGTTTCAGAACCCAGAAAAAATACAGCGAGACTATATTGAGAAATATTGTGCTAATATATACTTTTTGGTGTTAGCCTCCACTTATGAACTTCTTTCTGTTAATCTTTCTGTCCCCATTCCACCTATAGGGGATTTGGAGTTGTATTCACGGTGTCCACATCGAAATGAAGAAAGCCCCAGAGTTGGGCTTCAGCCCTCAGGCCAACATGTTGCACCTTCTGAAATCGGCTAAAGAGATCACCACCCTTGGAGTTACCTCGCCTAAACGCCCCGTGACTAGCATTCTCCCTCCTACCCCGGGCTTGTTGGAAATTATGGGTGGAGGAAAAGGTAACAACCTTGCCCAGAAAAACATGCCCTATAGCAATGCCAGCACCATGCTCAGCAACCGTCACAAAGAGCCACTTAACAACACTCTTTTGCCAGGGCAACGTGCCCTGAGCTTGACGGATGCTCAGCCAGGTGTTGCTGGAAACGGTGGCTCAGGAGGCGGAGGTGAGACCATACGACCTCCTGCCTCCAAGCCGCGTGCTCTGTGGAAGAAATCTGTGGAGACCCTACGGCAGAACCAAGGACCTGGGGGAAATTCCCCACCATCTGCCCCGCAACCTACTGAAACCCTGCCTATGAAGAGCCAGCGCTACCTGCCCGAAGATGCACCTGCCCGCTCAGATATGTCAGATTGCTCTGGTCGGGTGGACTTGCAAAAGCAGCACAAGGTAAAAGAAACGGTTCGAAAACGGAACCGCCTACCGCGGGACCTGAGCGACGTGGAGCTTTCAACATTGCGGAGCCAGCCCAGCCAGCAGAGCAACCACAGCGCTCAGATCTACTCTCAGAGCAGCCAGGGGAGTCAGATTTTTACCATTGACTCCATTGACCAGGAGCATGGGCTGCACTACCCAGATATCTTCAGCGACCACCGTGACAACAAGCACCGGCCAACCTCTTCTTCCGAGCAGCAGCCAATTCTGCAGCTCAACAGCAGTCTGCTCTCCCAGGCCCACGAACCGGACGTGATGCAAACCGCTATTGCAAAAGATAAAAAATACAACACATATGGGAAGCCCGGCGGGGCAGGGAGCATCGCCGGCGGGCCTGGTTCTACTCAGGATCCACGACAGACACACTGCCGTAGCTGCCTGTCGAAAGTGTCCAGTTACTCTGGGCTTTACACTGTACGGTCCCCTCAGTATCGCTGCGATGCCTGCCTGCACTCTGGAAACCTGTACGACATCAGCGAAGACCAGTTCCTCCATCCAGATGGACATCGGGGCATCGGTGGCGGAAGTGTTGACAGGGCCTTCTCTCCTTTCATCCCCCAGCCTGATGCTTCCTTCACAGCCTATCTTCCCCAGAGTGACCAAGAGGGCGACGGTCTTATTAGTCACTACCAGAACGAAGGCGTAATCATCCGCCAGCACTCGTACGAGAACCTGCCCCAGAAGAGTACCTCGCGGCGGGTCAGCCTGCAGGACAACACGCCGTATGCCAACATTCCCTCGGCGACTCTGATCCCAGACAAGCCCCTAAAAAATCAGTCAGTGCACCTAAACCACACGCTCGCAGGAATGGGTGTCAGTGGACTTGGGATTGGCCGTCGCAGCAAGTCGATGTATCCAGCACGCCCGACGGAAAACCCCTTTCTCCAGACGCTCCGTGACGACCAGCGTCTAGCTCATGGCCGCAGCTCCACAGACATTTATAAGCAGCTGGTGCCGCTCACATTAGGCCAGGCTGATGGCAATGTGCTCGGAGTGGGGATGGCTACCCCTGACCTCTATTACCCCGAGCATGTGATGCCTTATGTAGCCCCTCCCCCTGTCGGCACATACACTGCCCCCAGGGCAATGAGCGCTGGGGGCGCTCGGCGCGTCTACAAGAGGATGCCGAGCATCGAGTCTGATGTCTGATAGGGAGAGAGGTTTGAGAGACTATGAAAAGACATGCATGGATATTTCCACCAGGATATGGCTTACCCGTGGAACTCTTGGCAGGATTGAAAAGCTTTATGACTATAAAGCAAGCAAGTTTGGAATATATTTTGTTTCCCTTCTTGGACTTATCTGTCTGAACAGAAACCAGAGTTCAACTTTACATCAGGTCCTCCCCTCTAGTCGAGCGGCAGCTCTGTGTCTTCCAGAAAACATCAGAAATGGTGGGCAGGACGCTCTCGCGCCTTCGAGCGAAGGAAGAGCAGCGAAAGCTGCTTGGAAGTACCAGGGGCAGCTCCAAAGAGTTTCCTTTTTCACGCAACATGAGCAACCAAAAAATTGAATAAATAAAACATACGTGAATATCCACATTCTGCACTTTTACACACACACACACAAAAATACACATGCACATGCAAGAGGCACAAACAATACCTGATCTCAAACCACTGAAAGAACAACGTTAGATATAATAATAGAATCTCTCTTAGCCAAAAAATGTAATAGCATACATGACAGGTGTGCACTTGCACACAATGACACGCTCTGAAATAAATAATTGCTAAGCAGATCCAAACCTGATTGAGTTTTTGGAAAGATGGCAGAACATCTGTTACATTGTTTGAAAGGCTTATAAATGCATGTACGAATGCATTTCGATGTAAGCGCTGCACTGAGGCACAGTCCACAAAGACTGCTCAGCAGAAAGATTAGATTTCCATTCCAGCCTGTGACAAAATGCACTACCTGAATGATTAGTCTCGGGTGTAATCTCTGAAATAAAGTATGTTAGAGAATTTCAGAGAAGGAAATCTTGGTGCACACAAGGCCTGCGACTCGTTCGTGTCTCTGAGGACACCAAGAGGAAAAAGTCTTTGACCCTCCCCACCCTTGAATCTGTCCGTACCTTGCCTGCATGCAGAGCTCAAATGCAGGAAAGCACTCCTCTGCTCACAGCACAACAGTGTAGTAAGTGTCAGTGTTCATTCATCTAAATTTTATCATCTTGAGCATATTTCTATAGTTGTCTAGAATATTGAAAAAAGTGATAGTCAATTTTTACACAGTTTTATACACTGCCAAATATTGGAAAAAGGTGTGCAAAGTATATTTATTGAGACGGGAGGAAAAGAAATGCAGGGAAGTGACAGAAAAAGAGGTTTACCGTCTTTTCTGTGGCCGTAAGGGACTCGGAGAAGACGTAGACAATATAAAAGCCCACACCACCTAATGATGTCAATACAGAACCACCAAGAGTTAAAAAATTCCTCTTTGCCTCAAACACACAAACACATCACTTCCTGTAGAATCCAACCACAAACTCATACTTCACAAGTATTTTTGGTTGTTTTGAATTATAATGGTCGTTCCAGCGATATGCACAATATCAGGTTGCAATATTATATTTATGTATGAAATTTCCTAGTTTTACTATGTTTTATTATTAGTTCTTCATTTTATGAATTGTTATACATGTGGAATTAATTTATTAATGTGATTTAATTGCGTATATATTTAAAAGGAAAAAAAAGATAACAGCATGTTAATCTTCTCTATGGTCAAACTTTTAGAATTGTTCTTTTTGATTTTGATGTGAATGGGAGTATATGTTTACAGTGAATGTGAAAATATGGATTCATCTCAGATGTGATTTTGATTCTCATTTGAATACAAACATAAAATTGTCGTATGACCAAATGTTAACTGGATCAACTTTCTTTGCTGTGTTTCAGTAAATGCTGTGTCTGAAGCAAGTGAGGTTAACATTTCAGGGTATATGGGTTTCAGACTTACCACAACAAAAGAGTTTGAAAATAATGAGTATATATTGTGGCTTTAGAAAAGAAAAAAGAAAAATCATAAGGTCAATCTGTCATATGCTACACGCTTGCCTCTATCCATTTTGGTACTGCCGATGTATCCGGGCAGTCATTCTTGTGTTTACACTCCCAAGAAATATTCAAATTAGCTGTTTGTTTTTAACCTCATTAATGTCTACGAAATACTAGCATATTCATATTTCATATCGGCCTCCATGGAGAAGGCCTTGTTTGTGTGCATCAACATCTCACTTGAATGTAGACAACAACATCCAGATCCAAGACACCGTAGTAGGACAATTCAATGTCAAGAGTAGATGGGTTGTGGTTAGATTATAGTGGTTTACACAACTAGTATGAGTTTGTATTTACAGGTAGATTTGAACTTCGTCTGAATAAATCTATTTGCACATTGATCTGTTTTACATCATTTTCATCACTTTAATTATGCAAATTTAGACTAATTTACACTAGCTTGATTCCCTGTCTAGTACAATTGATTGTTAAAATAGTTAATAATGTTAAATTATGCTAATTGAGTTTTATTCCTCAAAAACATTGCGTTGTATTCCTACAATTCCTACCCATGTGGAATTGGATTTGTCATTAAAAAAAAAAAAAAAAAATGCTTGTTAAAACCACATGTAGACCTGAGAGTATAGACTAGAGTCAGCTGAAAACAGACATGATAGCCAAATGAGTGCAACATATTATTATTTGTATTGTTTTGACATGCATTCATTTCACTGGATGAGAAAATGATATTTATTTTTTTCCAGCAGGTTGTTTAGCAGACAGCAAGTCATTTTTGTACCGCAGAAGAAAATGTCAAATGATAATGGTGAGATGTAACTACTTCCCTTTTTCAATGTCTCCCTTTAAATATATTTTTACTGTCACTTGAGACTATTTAGGCTATTTTGAAATGACCAGTAACAGTATGTTTCATTCTTTTAGGTGAAATTTAAATATGCAAGTATTCAAAAGATCAAACTGACAGGTTGGCAGATGAGTAGTCCCCTGCTAGTGAAGCCAAAAGGTAGTTTTTCACATATTTTGGTCAATGGGCAAAACAGTGGATTTTTGCTTCATAAAATGAAGCTTGATATGAAATTGTAATGCTGTTTTTCTTTAAACCCAATTGCAGAAAACCACTGTTTTTTTGTTAATGAGCTAACTTATAATCACTGGAAAACATCACCACTTGTCAAATAGCAAACAGGAAATCTTGTGCGGTGTTTATCCATGCAAAAAAACATTGCGACAATGTCAGGGTATTGTGAGGGGACAGGAAGTAACCATTCAGAATGCCCTAGCAACCAAAGTCTCCATGGCCCTGTTTAAGATGTGTTTTGGTTGATCGGACACAAGTGGATGAGGGAGACACATACCCCTTTATACCTGGTGTTTTATTCCGTCTCTTTTTTCCACTTTCGACCACTTCTGTCCTGATTTCTTTGAGGGGAGCATCTATGGGCGGGTAAATGTATAGTGTTTTTTTTTTCATATCTTTCCATCTAATGGACAAAATAGGCTTGCAAACATATGAATGCTCATGGAGGCGACAGAAAAACACACTGAGAGCATCAGCTCTCATTTCTGCTCTGATAGCTGCAAGATCAGCCAAACGCTGTGAGTGCGTGTTAGAAATCAGGAATGGCGAAAGAACATCGTGCTTGGTACATTTTTCATCTTTAAACCAAACTTGGGTCTTCAGTCGACAAAATTTAAATCCCGTCTGGCTAGCGTACTTTCCCATAATGTTTATGCCTTAGGTGGCGAGTAGGTACAGTGGCCCAGTAGTGCACAACAAAATTAAAAAAGCAAACATAAGTTCACAACACAACGGAATCGAGCCACAACACAACGGAAATGCTCCCGACCACTAGGGGGCTCTCAGAGCTCGGTAAAGTTAGTTTTCCTTGCCACTGTTCAATAGAGTCGGCAGTAATATCAATACCCCAATTAGTTTAAACATAATTGAACAGTCCAACTGTCCTGGTTAAAGGTGAAGTGTGTAACTTTATTAGATGTTAAAACTGGTTTCAGAACATTACTCTGAGTATCCCAACCAGCTTAATACACCAACATTGACTCAACATTCAGTGCACTGTAAAAAAAAAAAAAAAAAAAAATTGTTTCAACTTTAAAAATTGTTATGCTGCCACAACACAACGGAAATGCTCCCGACCACTAGGGGGCTCTCAGAGCTCGGTAAAGTTAGTTTTCCTTGCCACTGTTCAATAGAGTCGGCAGTAATATCAATACCCCAATTAGTTTAAACAGTATGTAACCACCGTATATCGACATGAGATATTAATTCAATATCACCTACGTGCAAAATAGCTTCATATTTATACTTGTGAATGATTTGACGCGATACCACGGTGCATGATGAAGGGAACGTCTGCCAATCCCACTGTGGTTAAAACGTATAATTTGTATTCATTAAAATTACTTTTAACATTTAAAAACAGACATATTCAAATTCCAAAGCTTGTTAGTTCCTGTTGGTAAGGCTGACAAGCTTTGGAATTTGAATATGTCTGTTTTTAAATGTTAAAAGTAATTTCGATATACAATTCTTATATACTTAAAACTAATCATGGTTTTGATATCTTTGTAAAACTGTCGACTTTATAGAACAGTGGCAAGGAATAGTAATATTACCGAGCTCTGAGAGCCCCCTAGTGGTCAGGAGCATTTCCGTTGTGTTGTGGCTTTATTCCGTTGTGTTGTGGCTTGATGTCGTTGTGTTGTGAACTTATGTTTGCTTTTTTAACTTCGTTGTGTTGTGCACTACTGGGCCACCATAAGTAGGCAGTCTTTTGCAACTGTTCGAACACATTCAACCACACGAGCGATCGAATGCATTTTCGACTACCTCTGGAAGTGGTCAAAAGTGGACAGGCTCAAAACGTTTTAGAACCCGTTTACACCTGTATTTAGTGTCGTCCACTTGTGATCCGGTCAAACAAAACGAATCTTAATACCAAGTGTAAACAGGGCCTATGATATTCCTGTCTGTAGATTTTCTTGGGTCTCTCCTTCAGTATAAGTCACAGGGAAGTTTTCACCAAATTTATCGTCCAGCTGATGAAAATTGTAAGCATGACCGATTCGAAAAATAATTTTTAGTTCTCCTTAAAGAATTTGTTCACTTTAAAATGAAAAGCTTTACTCACCCTCAAGCCATCCTAGGTGTATATGACTTTCTTCTTTCTGATGAACATTATATTAATGAATGTCTTGGCGCATCCCAGCTTTATAATGGCAGTGAACAGGACCAACGAGTATGAAGCTCAAGAAAGTGCATCCATCCATCATAAATGTACTCCACACGGCTCCGGGCAGTTAATAAAGGTCTTTTGAAGCGAAGTGATATTTAACAAGTTATAAAGTAAAATATCTAGCTTCCGCCAGACCCCTTACATATTCAGCTTACGGAAATTACTTTTGTAATTTAAATACGGAAGGCGTATGTAGTGTAATCCCTTTGAACTGCAAGAGTTTTACATGTTCTTTGTAAGGTGAATGTGGAAGTTAAATATTTTACTTTATAACTTGTTAAATATAGATATTTTTCTTACACAAATGCATTGCTTCTCTTCAGAAGGCCTTTATTAACCCCCTTGGGCCATGTGAAATACGTCTGGATGCACTTTCTTGAGCTTCAAATTCATTGGTCCTGTTCACTGCCATTATAAAGCTCAGATGCGTTTTATTAATATACCTTCGATTGTGTTCCTCAGAAAAAAGAAAGTCATACACACCTAGGATGGCTTGAGGGTGAGTAAAGCTTGGGGTAATTTTCATTTTAAAGTGAACTTATCCTTTAATAAATCAAACGATTTGAGGTATATACTGTAATTTGTGCTAAGGAACCTCTGTGTTTCTGTATGTAACAAAGGCTAACATATTGGTAGTATCAGTAACTAATATAACCTATTTAATGCTGACAATATTTTTTTCTGATCTGTCTAAATATTACCATCACTCTACATAATTTGCATCTGTCATAAGCCTGGTCATGTTGTTACAGAGAAAGTATGAAATAGCCCATTCCTTTTAAAGGAAACAAAATTACGTTGATAACCGCTACATGATGGGCTTTTGGCAGATCTTTCAAAACAACTT
This sequence comes from Chanodichthys erythropterus, assembly GCF_024489055.1. Taxonomy (NCBI): domain Eukaryota; kingdom Metazoa; phylum Chordata; class Actinopteri; order Cypriniformes; family Xenocyprididae; genus Chanodichthys; species Chanodichthys erythropterus. The sequence goes on along the minus strand of NC_090232.1, from coordinate 9,422,829 downwards.
TGCATTGGATTTTATTCTTTTTTCTGTAATATGTAGTTGCCAAAAGACACTGACAAATCTGGCATCTCATGGCACAATAATTGGCTCAGAATGCTCTGAATCCAGCAAAACTATTATTCATAAATTCATAAGAGTTAGAATATTTGTGCAAGGTATACTATATAGTACAAGTAGGCTGAAGCACTGTAGTATAGACTTTGATGTTTGTTTGTTTGTGTGTGTGTGTGTGTGTGTGTGTGTGTGTGTGTGTGTGTGTGTGTGTGTGTGTGTGTGTGTGTGTGTGTGTGTGTGTGTGTGTGTGTGTGTGTGTGTGTGTGTGTGTGTGTGTGTGTGTGTGTGTGTGTGTGTGTGTGTGTGTGTCTGTACACTGGCAGTAGACAAATGCTGTTTATGTTCACTTGTTCCTTCAGATGTCCAAAACTAGTGTGTGAAGACTGTGTGTGATTTTTTTGGGTAGATAGTAAGACAATGTCTCTGATTAATCGTTCAGATTAATATAATTGAACAGTCCAACTGTCCTGGTTAAAGGTGAAGTGTGTAACTTTATTAGATGTTAAAACTGGTTTCAGAACATTACTCTGAGTATCCCAACCAGCTTAATACACCAACATTGACTCAACATTCAGTGCACTGTAAAAAAAAAAAAAAAAAAAATTGTTTCAACTTTAAAAATTGTTATGCTGCCTTAAAATTTTAAGTTTAGTCAACTTAAATATTCAAGTTGTCACTTAGCACCACTTCACATTTAAAGTTGACTAATCTTAAAATTTTAAGGCAGCATGCAAACCTTTTTTTTAAGTTCAATCAACTTTTCTTTTTTTTTTTTTTTTACAGTGTGACCCAACCAATGGAGGATGGTGAGAGTTTTCGGAAAACTGTTTAAATACAATATTTTTTTATTAAAAAATAGAAAATTACACAGAAATTACACACTTCAGCTTTAATAGCATTTTAATATGCAATCACTCTGAGTTCTACAATATCAAAGCTGAATTGATCAAAAAAAAAATCTTTCATTTTATTATAAATTAATATTTATATGCAGAATGTTACTCAAAATCAGTTTGGTTTTTTTTCCCCTCAAATTAAATGTCGAATAAAATTCAGAAAAAGGCAGGTAGACTTGTTTAGCAGTTTTAGAATGTTTTAACAAGCATTCACTTGCCTTTGGCTGAATGGTACAATTTAAAGACAGAATAATACATGTTCAGACATATTTCTTAACATTTTTCTCCATAATGGTTATTCATAATGTTTATGCATGTTTTATGATGTTTTATGTATTCATTAAGACCCTTTGGTCTGAAATAAAGGACAGTGGTAATTTCTAATTTTATTTCTCTATCACTGTTTTTCATGGAGGCTTAAAGACCACTTTGCATGCTTTACAGATTTTAACCAGTTGTGACCTACTATTTCTTGAGAATACTTTAATGGCAGGGAATGCACTTCATGAAAGAACCTCAATGGGAGGATGTAAGTGCACTACAGAACTGTTTGATTTTCAATGCTGTAATTTATAATGACTCGGGTTGCCATTTGACACACTTTAGGCCATAATGCAGCATTATATGATTTCAGCCCATGTAATTGATACAAAGCATGATATGTGACAAAAAGTATATGCCTCAGATTGAGGTTATATTCATATACTTTCATTTAAAACTACTGTTTTTTTATTTGATTTGATCTTTTTTATTATTTTTTATTTTTTTGGTAACACTTTACAATAAGGTTCATTAGTTAAAAATGAGTTAATGTATTAACTAACATGAGCTAACCATGAGCAATACATTTGTTACTGTATTTACTAATCTTTTTTTAACGTTAGTTAAGGAAAATGCAGTTGTTTGTTTGTTCATGTTAGTTCACAGTGCATTAACTAATGTTAACAAGATTTTAATAATTACTAAATGTTGAAATTAACATTAACAAAAATTAATAAATGATGTATAAGTGCAGTTCATTATTAGTTCATGTTAGCTAATGTAGTTAACTAATGAACCTTGTTGTGAAGTGTTACCTATTTTTCTTTTGACAGTTACATTTATACTTATTTGTTTTAAGTATGTGATATTTACAGTTGGATTTTACTTTTTTTATAGCAATTCAGTGTTATTAGTATTATTTATGTACTATTATTATATTACTATTTTTAGCCTTTTTCCTTTACAGTTTTTACATCTTTCAGTTTTCATTTTAATGTTAATGCTTATGTAGTTTTTTAATATTATTTTTGTTTATTTTAAATATATTTCGCTTTATTTTTATTGTTTTTGTTTTAGCAATTTTAGTACTTCAACTTATATATTTTAGGAGCTGCCAAGGCGATATTTCTAATTTTCATTTAAGTTGAAGTTTTTCATCTAATATTTATATTTCATGAAATTTCAGCTTTATTTCAATGACCAAAAATAATAATTTTAATTATTAATAACACTGTAGCAATCACATTTCCCCCCTGAGTATTTGAAACCCTTTTATAATTGTATTTTATTTTATTTTTATTACATTTATTTTATCTGCCTCCTCTCTTTCTCCTGTTGTTTGAGCTGTTGTTATTTTCATGTTTACATTCTTTCTCTCTTTGTCTTTGTTCTTTCTTTTTTACTTTTGACAGTTATATTTATAATATCTGTTATGTTTTAATGTATATCAAGGACCAAACGCCTCCATAAATTCCCACTCCGGAAATCTGGAGTCTGTGTCTCTCACATGCATGTGTCATAGTGTGTTTAGTGATGCACACGGGTGAAAGCATTACTTTTACTCATCACTGGGCACTAAAAGGTCCAGATGTATTGTGGTGAGCCTGAGAAGAGTCAGCGCAAAGGGAAGAAGAGAGTCTATCAAAGAAGTTTTCATCATTTATACTGCTTTAAACAAACAGCCTCAAATACACGGATGTTAATCTGCAGTCAGTTCATCCTAATCTAATTCATCGTGACATGATCCATATGCACAACATTATAGCCTAAAGTAAGACTGCACACACATCCTGGCACATGTTTACATTGATACATATCAGAGAGAGAGAGGATCTGGAGATACTAAATTACTCACACGCATACAAGCACATGTCAAATAAAATAAAACAATGCCACTAAATGAATCAGATTTGAAGAATTAGCATAATTAAGGCCCTAATGTGGACATATGTTACATATCCCCTTGAGCAAAAGAAGGGTTATAATATGCTCACAGATTAGCATTTACACTCACACATGACTTTCATACGCTGAATTGCTGTCAGTAAGTACTGCGGAAGTTCAGAATGCGCGTAATCACGCGTATGCTCTTTGCCGCACGACTGCGAGCGTGTGAGCGCACATACGTGTGAGCTTAAACTGAGAGGTCAATGACTCTGAGTAAATCTCTGAAGTGCGCCTGCCGCCAAACCCGATTAACATTATATTATCATGTCACTAACATGGAGCTTGTGAAGAAGTGGAGGGATTTTTTCCTCTGAAGGTCTGTGTGGGGGTTCGTGAGGAAAGCGAGAGACCCAGATCTATCCATTTTTAGATAGAAGTCATTTCTTATTGGCTTAATCTACTGTGAGACATTGAATGTTCATGTAGTGTTAGGTGTGTACTGTATCTCGCTCTCGTGGTGGGTGTATATGTGTGCGTGTTTGTGCCAAACAGGAGGAACAGAGCTGATGATGAGTTTTCTTCTGGGTTGCAGTTTTGAAAGAATGAGTGTATGTTTGTGTGCATGCATTTGTGAGTGAGTATTTCTGAGCTTTTGCCAGAAGAGCGCGCTCTGCCTACACACAGAAGAACCCATGAAAATTCATAAGGGCTCGACGCCTACTCTCCAATACTAAAAATACAGAGGAAGATAGTTTGAGGCAAGAGAGGGAGGGAGGGAGGAAGAGAGATCGAGAGAAGGAGGAAGAGGATGACGTTCGGCGAGCAGGGAAGCGTTGCACACGTGGCACACCACGCAAGGGTTTCTCTTTTCAAATTCCACTCTCAGAGTTGCAACCTTTTATGATCGTGTGTGTGTGTTTCAGATAGATGTGTGAGACTTTCCTTTCCAGGCCTCCTTATGTGGTGTGACCAAAATTCCACATGTCACATTATGTGGCAAATCAAAGTACAGGAAATTGGAGCCAGTGAACGTTTGAAGTCAACATGAAATCAAAATGGACCCTATTTAAGTTCTGGGTCTTACTGTGAACGGTTTGTCGGTGCATGTTTTTCCAAATGGTTATTTTGCCTTTCGTGATCTTAAATCAAATTCCCAGTGAATTTTTGTAATATGCATTTTCATTTTTAGTCACTGTTTTGCAAATATTTGTTTAGGTGCCATTCATATATGTAATGGCGATTTTTACGATCCAGTTAATTCCTTATAGATAAAATTCCCAGAAAAGTCCCAATCTACATTTTACACAAAATTATTTTATGTACTTATACAGTAAATATATTATTATTATTATACTATTTATTTAATCAAATGTATGTAACTTTTAGCAAATCTTGTAACAAGCAATGTCTTTAACATTCTATACTATTTTGTCTAAACAAATAGTCTTATTAAAGGGTTAGTTCACCCAAAAATGAAAATAATGTAATTTATTACTCACCCTCATACCGTTCCACACCCATAAGACCTTCGGAACACAAATTAAGATATTTTTTATGAAATCCGATGGCTCAGTGAGGCCTGCATAGCCAGCAATGACATTTCCTCTCTCAAGATCCATTAATGTACTAAAACATATTTAAATCAGTTCATGTGAGTACAGTGGTTCAATATTAATATTACAAAGTGACAACAATATTTTTGGTGCACCAAAAAAACTAAATATAGTGATGGCCAATTTCAAAACACTGCTTCATGAAGCTTCGGAGCACAATGAATCAGTGCATCGTATCAGCGGTTCGGAGCGCCGAAGTCATGTGATTTCAGCAGTTTGGCAGTTTGACAGTTTGACACGAGATCCTAATCATGATTCGACACGCTGATTCATAACACTCATTTTTGAATCTCATTTTTAACCCTTTAAGTATGCACCGGGTGTGTCTCATACGTCCTGAAAAGTGAAGCTGTGGGCTCTTTGATTGCCCCCTGGAGGCTGGATGCAGTACAGGTCATAAACCCCGCCCGCTCAATGCAGACGAATGAGACTTCAGTGAAAACTTAAAAATAAATTCTGCTTCAAATTAAACTTTCTGAAAGATGGTTTTGGTAATTTAAGGTAGTTGTTATCACGCTGATATATATTCAATTGTTCGTTTTTGTGATAATTTAGATTTTAGCTAGCAATTTGATGCTATAAAAAATGTTGTCATGATTCGCAGTTGATTGACAGCTTGTCTGAGGACTGTCGGAGCTTCGAGGGGAGATTGAAGATGTATTAACTAACTGTTAATTTTCAATTTCTTTGTTATTTAACACCAACAAAATGTAAACTGTACTAACCGACCTACAGGATCTGACGGATCACTGAACCTTTTTCTGTAACATTAAATATGGGTGTTATAAGCTAATTAATAAATGTTATTAGTTAAGATAACACACCTAATGTTAACCATGTCGGGGAAAAGCAGGTGATCGTTATCTGGCAGTTACTTATTATTTTTATGGGTATAAAATAATAATTAGCAGGACAAAACTAATGATAGCTTACTCTAATTACAGCAGTCGATCTCCTGTAACGTTAGTTGAACTTGATTTAAAATGGCAGGACCGTTTCTGACGATTTAGAGTTGTTTCTAGTGGCATATTATATTGATTTTATCTACTGAATTTGCTGTTTTAAAAGTATTATTGCTCTAGAAATAGAATAGCCTATTATTTTATAGGTAGAATTTTAAATTGTGTATAATTTTTATAGTCTATTTAAAATACATGAATGATGACGCAGTCGTTTGGGCGGAAGTTTGATATCGCAACTCCGCCTCCGGCTCCACTGACGGTTCCTTCTGCGCATGCCCAGGCTCCAAACTTTTTTTTGACGTGATGCGTAACGTGTCAGCGCCCATTCATTGGCTCATTTTGGCCTCAGTTCAATACTATGGAAGGAAGCGGCGTTGCGTCGTCCATCTTTTTTTACAGTCTATGGTATGCACCCTCGTCATTCCAAACCTGTAAGACATTGTTAAAATAGTCTACATGACTACAGTGGTTTAACCTTAATGTTATGAAGTGATGAGAAAAACCCCAAAATAACGTCTTTATTCAACAATTTCTTCTCTACCCTGTCAGTCTCCTTCGTAGTTCACATTGAAGACACATTGCAGAGCTTTCGTGTTCTACGTCTGAACGCCAACTCATTATTGGCTTTAAGAATCTATAAATGGATCATTATTACAGTGATTATGTTTCTAGCATGTTCTACATTTGGCATTCTTTTAACCCTAACATAGTAGCTTTTCATTTTATAAACATGCATGTCGGAAGACGTATTATAGCCATATTCCAGGATGACAATGTCAAGATTCATCAGGCTCAAACTGTGAAAGAATGTTTGTGAGGGAGCATGAAGAATCATTTTGAATCAGATGTTATTTCCATCAAGAGGTGCATCAATTTTTGGTCAAGATCTTGTATTCTTGTATTCTATAATGTTCAAGATCTTGAGCACTCTGTAAATTCTCCTCCAGCACATTCCAAAGATTTGAGGTTAAGGTCAGAACTCAGAGGTGTCAATTCATGTGTGAAAATGATTCTTCATGCTCCCTCCCAACAATTCTTTCACAATTTGAGCCTGATGAATATTCACATTTTCATCCTGGAATATGACCATGATGTGTCTTCCTACATGGTTGTTTAAGAAATGAAAAGCTACACACTCCACATCAATTAAGGTTAAAAGAACCGTTGCCAAACATATAAAATGCTAGAAACATAATAATCACTGTAATAATGAACCATCCATAGACTCTTTTTTGAGAGCATTTGCCTATTAAAATCCAAACAGCTTTTTTTTTTTTTTTTTTTTTTTTTTTTTTGCCGGGCAGTGTATATGCTACAAATTAATTTGTAATATATTGTAATATTTAAATGTGATCCTTAAATTCATTTTTAGCATTTAAATCTGTTTTAGTCAGTTTGTTTGATTTTTGCATTATATTATTTATTTAGATAAAATAATGTAGAAGTTTAGTATAGAAATTTGCTATATATGTTATTGAATGAATGAATGATTGAGGCATTGGTAGCACTTTATTTTCAGTGTCTCTTAGTTGCTTATTAGCATGCATATTACTAGAATATTGGATTTTTATTAGTACTTATTAAGCAGATATTAATACCTAAACTTAACAACTACCTTACTAACTATTAATATGTATTTAATTAGGAGTTTATTGAGGGAAAAGTCATAGTTAATAGTGAATATGCGTTCCCTACAGGGTTGCCAGGTTTTCACAGCAAAACCCTACCGATTGCTACTCAAAACTAGCCCAATCGAGTTTTTGTTGGGGTTCCCTGGTAAAATTCACATTCCAGGGGCTAAATATCAAGTTATTTGGTGTTGCTTTAACCCGCAGATACAGTGTTAAATTAGCCTAATTCCGCGGAAAAACCGCAGACTTCGCAACACTGATTCCCTATATGCTAAAGTGTTACCCAGGCATTTATACAGCACTTTATTATGTATATTGTACACCCAAAGTGCTTTACAAACATATCAGGGGTCTCTCCTCATCCACCACCAGTATGCAGCATCTGCCTGATGATGGCAACCACACTGCAATGGCGAGGGCCAACGTAGGGAATTTAGCCAGGACACTGGGGATACACCCCTACACTTTTTATGAGATGTCCCATGTGATTTTTAATGACCACAGAGAGTCAGGACCTCAGTGTAATGTCTCATCCGAATGTCTGTTTTTTTTTTTTAAAGTAGTGTCCCCCATCTCTATGCTGGGGCATTAGGACCCACACAGACTGAGCACCACCTGATGGTCTTATTAACACCTCTTCCAGCAACAACCTAGTTTTCCCCAGAGGTCTCCCATCCAGGTACTGACCAGGCTCAACCCTGCAGCCGTTGAGCATAACATGAAAACTACTATCGGCTTATCTGTACCAGCCAGAATTTTAAATATCGGTGCATTCCTAAAATGAACAATGTACTTTAAAACATAGATATCCTGGATAGATATCCTGCTGATTGGTCAAGATAGTATTTTGGTTGTGAATAATATGTATTATGTAGCATGTTGTGCCTATAAATGCCCTTCAGCTATGATTAATGTTATTTAAATAGGCTTTAGAATTTGTAAGATACAACATAATGAATTACAATTTGGATTGTAAGACATTATGAATATCTTAATTATTAATTATAAAGACTGTCTTAATGCATTAATAATGCCTTATAATGAAGCTTATAATGATATATGTGTTGGTTGAACGTGTTTTAATACATTGTGCAATCTTTAAGGTGCATAACCAAGTAGACATTTATCAAAATGTATACAACTGTGGTCACAATTATTCAAAAGATACTTACAGATTATAGAACATAAGGTGTATTATAATGAGTGCATTATAGTGCATTAAGAATCCCATAATAATGCATTATACATCCAGACTTCATATGCAGTGCAAGTTGTTTCACATTAGATTTGGAAACATTTTAAAATGAATCAAGTGAACAGTATTAAATCTGATATATTGTATGTGAACCCAATAATGTGTGTGAGCATGAATACCCCTGTGAATACCACTGTGCGCCCAGAGAGTGTCAGTCGATGAGAATGTTCATTCATAGTCACTTGGGAGAGACACCGCACAAATAAAGCTAAGTTATGACTCTAATTATGCGTTCAAAAACACACCAAATGGGAACAGTTTATGCAAATGCATGCAAATTAGTGTTATTTTAGGTGAGTTCCTGGTTGGAGGCAGAAGTCAAAATGTTTGGATTAAATATAGCACCATTAGACATACCGTCAAGCAGAATGTGATGAAATTCAATTTCAATACAATAAAAAAGTAATAATCTGTGGAATGGAATTGACATAAATGGATGCATATTTGAATGGTAAGCCTGAGGTCTATCTATTAAACACATTGCATGGCCAAAAGTATGTGAACACCCACTTTTAATTAATTAACAGGTGTGTGCAGCCGTGCAATCTTCTTTTCAGCAGAACGAAGCCAGTTCGGTTCCAGCATGACAGTGCACAAAGCATTTTACTGAGTCTGATGTGGAAGAACTTGCACAAAAGCCCAGACCTGAATCCTACTGAACACTTTTGGGATGAATTTCGGCTGTGTGCCAGACCCCATCACCTAACATCAGTATCTGACCTCCCTGATGCTCACGTCTGAATGGGAGCAAATCCCTGCAGCCGTGTTCCGACATCTTGTAGAAAGTCTTCCCAGAAGAATAGCAGCTGTTAAATGTTCAGCAAGCACATTTTGGTGAGCTGTTCACATATTTCTGGCCATGAAGTGCGTATACACTCTATTTAGTTCAGCATAAATATTTTCTGACTTTTCTCTATCAGTCAAAATGTAAATATTGGTGCATTCCTAAAATTATCAATGTATTTTAAAATATAGATCCTGGATGCTGGTTGGTTAATATAGTCTTCCAGTTGTAATAGTAACAGCTGTAATGCAAAATATCTATTTAAGTAACTGTTTATCAGTACATATAGCGCATTGTGCCTATCAATGCCCTGCATGATTAATAAAAGCATGTTAATTATACAGGCTTTTTGAATTGAAGTCCCCCTGTGGTGAAAATCAAGATTTTAATGTTGTTTATGTGTCTATGTGGTGTTTTTAATATGCTTTAAGACAAACCATGTGCAATTTCATAAGTCAACACAATTGCTGAGTATTTTCTCTGTAAAACTGCAGTGATCTAAAGACAGTTTCAAAAACATGATTTTATCATTAACTATTACCGCTCTGAAGCAAAAGTTTATTACCGCTCTGAAGTTATCCCGGTATATTTTTCAGTTGATATGAAAAATCGGGTAGATGTAGCAATAAAGCAGGTGTATGATGTATATTACGATGATATATGTACGGACGCATACACGGACTACTTGTATTTATACTACTGAAAGTGTATGCTGGGGTCGTGTTTCACATTTGTGCAGTAGATAGGCTTGAACAGTAAACAAACATGGATTATTGCACATCATTTTTATCGCACATCTGGCTGTCTTTATATTGTTTTAACGAGGGATTGTAGAGGTGCGGGTAGCGACGGACTTTTTCACACAGCCTCTCGTCAAATTTAACGTACATGTTGTTTTTCTAGTGCGTGCACAGTTGGTGCTTTTGTAGCCTGACTGTGCAGTCACAAAAAATGGGATGCACGCAGATGTCGCAAAGAGCGGATGATTTTTATGTCTCTTGGACCCTAGCGCACTCGGAAAGTATAACCGAGGCTTTAGAAGGCAGCTGTCTGACTCTGAGGTGGCGAACGGGAACATGGTTTGCCTAACATTAGCAACACATTATTAGCTGTTTGATAAAGTAGTTGTCACGATCACCATCTGTTCCTGTTACAATCCTGTCAGTTCCCGGACTACATTTCCCATCATCCCCCCTGTCAATCACATGCACTCACTCTACCAATCACCTGTTGCCACATACAGCCATGCACACTCCACACTAATCACCACACCAATCACCTATAAAGGACTCACACACACACACCACCTCACAGCGAAGTCTTGATTCCGAGTGACAATTCTGAGCGTACCTTGTATCCTGTCTGCCTGTGTTTGATCTTGCCTGTCTCCTGTTTATTGACCCGTTGCTGCCTGTCCTGACCCTTGCCTTGTATACTGTTCTGTGAATGATATCCGCCTGTCCTCGATCTACTGCCTGTACTCTGACTACGACTCTGCCTGTTCCTTGCTGTTCCTGTTTGCCCCTGATCGACCCAGCCTATACGACTATGCTCACTTTGAATAAAAGCTTGCAAATGGATCTCTGCCTCAGTCCCGATTCGTTACAGTAGTCAAGCAAAAGGCTAATCATATTAATTACAGTTATGTGTCCAACGTTGTAAAAAATTATACCATTGTGCGTTTACCTCAGTAAGTTGACCGAGTGGATCTCTGAGCGAGTGAGTGGAGGCAGGGCTAATTAGCATATTCATAGATCCCCTATGAAGCAAGGGTGTAGAATTACATTCAAGCTATTTTAAGGCTTGAAGAAATTTTTTTTCAGTGGAAAAAATTATTAATTATGCCATTTTTGTGATCAAATGTGAGTTTTAAGGGATAAAAATTGACTACAGGGTGATTAAAAAACTTTTATAGTGCCTTATAATACAGTATAAAGCATTATATTGTATTGTATTAATTATATATATAAAAAAAAAAAATATGGTTCCACTTTATTTTATGGTGTCTTTGTTACACTATAATTATACATTTAACTACATGTATTTACTATAGGGTAAGGATACTATAGGGTTTGGTTTGGATTAGGATAGTTGCATGTAATTATGCATAATTTATAGTTATTACTATAGTGTAACATATGTAACAATGACGCTGTAAAATAAAGTGTTACCAAACATTCTTAAAGGTGCCCTAGAACTTATTTTTAAAAGATTTAATAGAAGTCTAAGGTGTCCCCTGAATGTGTTTGTGAAGTTTCAGCTCAAAATACCCCATAGATTTTTTTTAATTAATTTTTTTAACTGCCTATTTTGGGGCATCATTATAAATGAGCCGATTCAGGGCTACTGGCCCTTTAATTCTCCTGCTCTCCGCCCCCGGAGCTCGCGCTTGCCTTGAACAGTGCATAAACAAAGTTTACACAGCTAATATAACCCTCAAATGGATCTTTACAAAGTGTTCGTCATGCATGCGTCTGATTATGTGAGTATTGTATACTGTTATATTGTTTATGTTTGATTCTGAATGAATTTGAGGCTGTGCTCCGTGGCTAACGGCTAATGCTATACTGTTGGAGAGATTTATAAAGAATGAAGTTGTGTTTATGCATTATACAGACTGCAAGTGTTTAATAATGAAAATAGCGACGGCTCTTGTCTCCGTGAATACAGTAATAAACGATGGTAACTTTAACCACATTTAACAGTACATTAGCAACATGCTAATGAAACATTTAGAAAGACAATTTACTAATATCACTAAAAATATCATGATATCATGGATCATGTCAGTTATTATTGCTCCATCTGCCATTTTTCGCTGTTGTTCTTGCTTACTTACCTAGTCTGTTGATTCAGTTGTGCAGATCCAGACGTTCTGCCCTTGTCTAATGCCTTTCATAATGTTGGGAACATGGGCTGGCATATGCAAATATTGGGGCGTACACCCCGACTGTTACGTAACATTTGGTGTTATGTTGAGATTCGCCTGTTCTTCGGAGGTCTTTTAAACAAATGAGATTTATATAAGAAGGAGGAAACAATGGAGTTTGAGACTCACTGTATGTCATTTGTACTGAACTCTTGTTATTTAACTATGCCGAGGTAAATTCAATTTTTGAATCTAGGGCACCTTTAATGAATTAATAATGCCTTATAATACAACTTATAATGATTTATGTCTGAAATAAATATATATAATACATAAATTCTTAAATTCTTTTAAACTTTGTAAATATCACAATAATATATATAATATAATTTGCATCTATAATTAAGTTTATTCCACTATTAAGTTTTCCCCCTCAAAAATAAATTAGTATTTGACTAAAAAAATTAAAATACATTTTTAATATACTTAATATATTTGTTACATTTCAAACTAAATATTTGAGAATGGATAAATTATATAATTAGGTACAAGATTAGTTAACAATTAGTTACAAGAACTATAATTATTACTATCTTCATTTAACAACAACTTAAGAAACTGAGTAAGCTGGACACAATTAATAATGGTGTGCAAAAAGAGGGAAGTCTTATTTTGTTCAGCATGTTTTGATACAAACTTTATTATGAGAGTAAATGTTGAAACTAAGTGTAATTTTGTGTTTTGTGGATTTCACAGCTTTAAAATATACTCGTTATGTTTTAAGGGTAAAAATGTTTCACCAGAAACATTGAGTATCATAGTTTTTAGAGTGTATTCGATAATGGAAAAAGCATGAGCTATTATTTGTAGGGCTATTATTATTAAAATGGAAAGAATTTCCACTTCATTACTCTTGCTTGTTCTAGCTTCTCTCTTGTGCCTTTTTGGGACAAATAAGCAACATGTTGCTGTTTTGCTGGACATTTCATGTTGCTGTCAGTAGATGCAAAGACCTAGTTTCCCTCATAAATGTGTGTGAGAGAGAGAGAGAGAGAGAGAGAGAGAGAGAGCGAAGAAGAAGAATGTGGATGGGGATGGGGATGACAACTGTGGAAAGTCTGGAACATTACGCAGGTGGCCCCCTTCATGTTTAATTCATGGCGAGTGTTATATATTTATTTTTTAATGTGATATTTCAACATTTAATATGCATCTCCTGAGTGTTGACTTGTCAGAGTGTGGGCTGCAGCAATGATGTCATCTTGACATCCTGACTACCCGTGGAGCAAACTTTAGAAACAACACACACAAAGAGCATCTCAATTAAAAAAATATTGGGTCACTGGGACAAAAGCTGCTGTTTGATGGCTGACAACTTTTGTTTGGTTGTTTCCAGACATCCAGGTTTAAGATCATACCTAACAATACATGACGTTCTGACAACTTCACACACAGTACCTATCAGTCACAAGACTGCAAATGGGTCGTTCTCAGAAAACTGTGCCATTGTGCCTGAAGTTCAGTTTCATTTGAAAATGATATTACTGAGCTTGTAAGAAATCATATTTTTGCAAGCCTGAAGTAGCAGAACTGATAGTGTTATTGTCAATATTGTCAATTGTTTATTTTTTACAATAAAAGTCATTGGGGTCATTATTTCAGCCCTGTCCCGTTTTGTCATAAATTTGAAATTCATATCCAAGCTGGTACGATTTTTATTAATGTTTTTGAAAGAAGTCTCTTATGCTTTATCAGGTTGCATTTACTCAAAATACAGTAGAAACACTAATATTGTAAAAACGTTTCTTATCAATGTTAAAAACAGTTGTTCTGCTTGAAGAAAGTGTGGAAACGACAATCTTTTTTCTTCAGTGAACTGTTCGAATAGAAATAGAAATCATTTGTAACATTGTAAATGTCTACTGTAATTTTTGAATAATTTAATTGGTCATTAATGAATAAAAGTAACGCTCTGGAGTGAGTTTCTATGACGTAACTCGCTGCTTAACTACCATAGTACGAATCATCGTTGAAGAAATCAACTACATGCGCACTCTTCGCTTTAAACCTCTTGACAAACTAAAAGACATACATTTTTATGTATATTCGAAAAATATATAGTTTGTGCTGAATGTCAGTTTGCATATTTTTCTTAAAATAACGAATTATTAATCCATGTCATGCAAACAAGAAACTATGCTTCTAACCAACCAATCGAGAGCCGTCGTTCCAACCACACAACTTTACGATGTTGTTTGCGAATATTCCTTGGAACTATGGTTTGGGAAACACTGACTCGTTGAAATAACGATGGAACTTGCGACCATAGTTGGCTAACGATGCTTTCAGGAAATGCACCCCTGTTTAGATCGTTTCTATGAAGTCCCTCCTTCCAAACGTGCAATGTGCTCTGATTGGTTGGTCGGACCATGTGTGTTGTGATTGGTAAACCGCTTCAAGCATGTTTTGGAAATGACATTTTTTTGCATTTGCCATAGGCAGGAATTATTTAAATGAGGAGTATTGTGACATGTACATTCCCAGAAGAAAACTCAAGACTACAATCGAGGCATTTTAGGGAGTTCTTTACATTTGTAAAGCATTTTAGAAAAAAATATGTTTTTTATTATTATTATTATTATTTGAATAATTTAATCAATTCTATTAAACCCAGGCCAAAGTTGAACATGCATCCCTGCTAAAGCACTGTGGCTCCTGTGTGTGGGAAGCAGAAAAGTGAATTTATAACTTCCTCAAATGTCACTGCAAATTGGAAAATTCAGTCAAGTAATTCACTTTTGATCCAGATTATATCTTTCTCAAATACTCGCCCTGTGATTTCTTTTTAAAATACGCTATAAGTCTCACTAATTGCTCTCCAGGGGGGCGGATGTCCAACCCTTGAATAATTTTTACTTTTAGTTCACTTAGTAGACTTACCTACTGCGGGTGGATCCATTCCTCGGGCGCAGGATGGAATAAAGGTCTATCAGTAATTTGAAGAGTGTGAAGCAGTGGTCACAGTTAATTACCTCTGTTGGTGTGTGTGTGTTTTTTAGCAGGTTTTAATAGGCTTGGGATGAGGTCGGCACTTAGAACTTCTCTACCAGGGAGTCTCCATTAGACCTAATTGTGGAGAGAACACATTTTAGTAACAGATGGACCAAAGTTTCCAGTTGGTCTGTAACAGTAGCCCATAAACACACACGCATAGACACACACTTAAGTAGGGCAACCTGACGACAGACCCGAAATAAGAACACACACACATGTAACTCAAGCTGTCAACCTCCGGTAGTTTTACAGCAGATTTTTGCAAGTTTGGAAGGTTTTGACCTTAATATGAGTGTGTTTTTGAATAGGCAAAGGTCTGTACCTTCAAGAATTTACTTTCCATGGCAGATTCCATGGCATATATATATTGGACCCCAGAATATTTCAAAATATCATCTTATGTTCCACAAAAGAAAGAAAGTGAAAGTTTGGACCAACATGAGAGTTAGTAAATGATAACATTTTCAAAGAAAAAAAGAACCCAGTTATTTATTGTCACATTTTGTCACAAATTTGAAATTAATATACTTATAATTTGAATACTTTTATTCAGCAAGGATGCATCACATTGATCAAAACTGACAGTTTATAATGTTACAAATATATGCTATTTTTAACTGTCTATTCATCAAAGAATCCTGAAAAAAGTCCACAAAAATAAGCATCAAAACAGCATATTAGAATGATTTCTGCAGGATCATATGATATATGATACCATATGATTCTGAAAATTCAGCTTTGCTATCACAGGAATAAATTACATTTTAAAATATATAAAACTAAGCTATTTTAAAATTGTAATAATATTTCACAACCTCTAAAAATATCTGTAAAAAAACTAAACAAATTTACAAAGTAAAATACCGTTTTCCATCGGTAACAGTAATATACCGTAAAAACAATAGTCCTACATTAATATTTGCCTATTAATATTACCCAGAATGTATTGTTTTACGGTATGTTACTGTTTCAATGGAAAATGGTATTTAACTTAAAATTACAACAAAAACAGTAATATTGCAATATTACTGTTTTTACTGTAATTTTTAATTTTAATCAAATAAATGGAGACTTAGTGAGCAGTGAACACTTTTGAATGGCAGTGTGTATATATATATATATATATATATATATATATATATATATTATTGTTTACCAAATGGTTTCCTGAACACTTTCTGTCTGCTATTGGTCAGCAAACAGATGGCCCCACCCCAAATTCATGTCATTGGTTGATTCATTGTTGCTGTGTCATGATCAGATCTCATTTATACCCTTTCCTCAAACACCATTTTGTGATTTATGCTCTTCTGGGATTTTCCTACATTTAAATGACTAATAAAGCAAGAATGTGGAGACAGAACAGTCTGTTTATTGAATGTAAATCATCTTCTCACTGAAGCTGCGAGTGAACATTTAACAGCCCCGAAGGGACAAATACATAATCGCACACATTCACGGTGTAAAGTTACTCCATAAATTACAGCTGTTTATGTTCACGCCATGCTCCCGTTCACTTTTCGGCAAGTTTTGTGCGACAGGGAAATGGACAGAAATGTCAGAGGCAGTCGTTTAGTCACTTCAACAGAACAGGGAACAAGATTTCAGCAAAAACATTTTGGATGTCTGACACCCCCTAGCATAAATCAAGTTGTTTCGAGTCAGCCAGTTGGATGCCGCCTTTAGTTAGTTACTCTCCTCTCCTGTTATGCTAGATGAGCAGCTTTCCATCTCCATCATAGATCTTTCACCTTCTCATCCGGATGTCTAGTTCTATACAACAGCTTACACTGATGGTTTCCAACAATTCAACTGCATGCATTATTAAATTTCTTCCTACTGCAATGCATCTTCAAATGGATCTTGTCAGAGAGCAAACTTCACAGAATGCTGGGTCTAAAACCCTCAGAGAATGCCGTAGGGTACCTTTAAGCGACCTGTGGGAGGAATGATTCCCATAGAGAAGCGCAACGAGCAGAAACCTAGTGAGGAATCAGACCCGAGGGGAGCCTGTCCTCCTTTAATTGGCAGTGGGCAATTACTGTACTATAGTTAGAGGTTGTTCAGTCTTGCTAACTCATTAAACATATATTAAGGGGTTTGGGATTACTTTGGGGTTCTGGAGACATTCGGATGAAAAAAAAAAACAAATAGCCTGAGAATGCGTGGGAGTAATATGCAACTTGATGGCAGTTGGAAGAGGGTGTAGAGACCAGCAGGCTTCTTCTGTCGCTAACCAAAAGAATGAACACTGCCAATCCAACACAACACACCATTGTAGAAGTTCACTTTGATTTGTTGAATCAGAACTGATCTATGATGAGCAGAAGTGTTCATTCAAACTGAGATGGAAAATTTTTAAGGCTTAGTTGACCTAAAAATGAAAATTCTGTCATTAATTACTCACCCTCATGTCGTTCCACACTCGTAAGACCTTCGTTCATCTTCAGAACACAAATTAAGATATTTTTGATAAAATCCGATGGCCCAGTGAGGCCTGCATTTCCAGCAAGATAATGAACACTTTCAGATGCCCAGAAAGCTACTAAAAACATATTTAAAACAGTTCATGTGAGTAAAGTGGTTCATGTTATAAACTGATGAGTATACTTTCTGTGCGCCAAAAAAAACCAAAACAACTTTATTCAACAATATCTAGTGATGCGCGATTTCAAAACACTGCTTCATGAAGCTTCAAAGCTTTACGAATCTTTTGTTTTGAATAAGTGGTTCGGAGCGTGTATCAAACTGCCAAAGTCATGCCCCACAGTGGTGAACCATTAAAATTTCAAAACACTTATGATGTAACGAAGCCTCGTTTACTGAAATCATGTGACTTTGGCAGTTTGACATGCTCTGAACCACTGATTCGAAACAAAAGATTCGTAAAGCTTCAAAGCTTCATGAAGAAATGTACTAATATTACTAAAATTTAAATAAAAATAAAGCTAAATAGATATAAGTCCACATGAGCTGGAAGTTGCAAACAACCTTTCTCCAGTGTTGTGACGTATTTCCAAGTGAAACGCAATACTGAATAGAGGGCAGAGTTTTATTTCAGCGCTCCTCCTGTCCATCTCTCGCTCATAGCAGACTAACGGTCGGAGGGGAGTGGTTTAAGTGATTTCAACCCAAGCCGTCAAACTGATGTCATTAGAGAAGCTGCACTGTTGCAGAGGGGAGGAGCATTTTCAGATTTTAATTAAATATTATGAAGCCAAACTATTTTTTTGTGTGGATTAACTTGCATGGATGAATTGTTCACCACAAAACTAGCAATTTGAGCTAACAAAATAAATAAGGGTCAATTTAGATTTCATGTGTACTTTAAAAATTAATAAAAAGATAAAAGTTTATAAAAAATGATTAAAACTTAAACTAAAACTTAAACTAAACTTAAAATGAAAATTGAAAAACTATTATTAAAGGTGCAATATGTAATATTTTCTGTCCACTAGATGGCTATTGAAAACAAAGCCGTAGCTTGATGAAGCCAAGTTGGGATAGATTTGGGATAGGACTCGGGAAGAAATCATGTTCATGGATGCGATTATTAAAGTTGCCCTAGATTCAAAAATTGAATTTATCTTGGCATAGTTGAATAACAAGTGTTCAGTACATGGAAAAGACATACAGTGAGTCTCAAACTCCATTATATAAATCTCATTAGTTTAAAAGACCTCCGAAGAACAGGCGAATCTCAACATAACACCGACTGTTACGTAACTGTCGGGGTGTTCGCCCCAGTATTTGCATATGCCAGCCCATGTTCCCAACATTATGAAAAGCATTAGACAAGGGCAGAACGTCTGGATCTGCACAACTGAATCAACAGACTAGGTAAGCAAGCAAGGACAATAGTGAAAAATGGCAGATGGAGCAATAATAACTGACATGATCCATGATGATATGATATTTTTAGTGATATTTGTAAATTGTCTTTCTAAATGTTTCGTTAGCATGTTGCTAATGTACTGTTAAATGTGGTTAAAGTTACCATCGTTTCTTACTGTATTCACGGAGACAAGAGAGCCGTCTCTATTTTCATTATTAAACACTTGCAGTGTGTATAATTCATAAACACAACTTCATTCTTTATAAATCTCTCCAACAGTGTAGCATTAGCCGTTAGCCACAGAGCACAGCCTCAAACTCATTCAGAATCAATGTAAACATCAAAATAAACACTGTACTTACACGATTAGACATGCTGCATGACGAACACTTTGTAAAGATCCATTTTGAGGGTTATATTAGCTGTTTGAACTTTTTTTTATGTTGTTTAAGGCAAGCGCAAGCTCTTGGGGCGTGGAGCATGAGATTTAAAGGGCCACACAGCCTGAATCGGCTCATTTCTAATTATGCCCCAAAATAGGCAGTTAAAAAAATAAATTTAAAAAAATCTATGTGATATTTTGAGTTGGGCACACCTTAGACTTATATTACATCTTTTAAAAAAAAGTTCTAGGGCACCTTTAATGTTATTGTAGTATGAAGCAGAGCAGAACCGAGTGTTGTGGGAGCTGAACGAGGCCGCTGGAGCGACTGCACAACACATGCCGCGAGCTGCTGAACTTTTATTATGCCACAGTCTCCGGCGCTGCTTCGGCTTTTCCGGTCATGAGTATGAGGTAACGCAGCTCTGTTTATCATATTAGATACATTTGAGTGTGTTGAAAATGATGTTATAACGTTACTCTGTGCGTTCGCTCGGCGGCTGCTGTGAGACACTGTTGCACACTGCAGTAAACTAGATCATTTTAGAATATATTAAATACTGGATGGCTTTTGTTGATAAAATGCATGCAATTAATTTTAAAACGTATTGTATGATGGAGAAAATGCTGTATTACTGTTACTAAAAATAAAGCTGCATCTGATTATGCTGTGTTCGAAAATTAGATTTAAACAATAAGACTAAACGTGTTGAGCTATATAACAATAATTCGTTTTCTGTCTATAAATATTTCAAACCAGATGTTCCCTTGTCTATTAAAACATGTAATATATTAAAGCGTCTTTGGTGTTTCCATGGTTTCTACAAAATAAAACCAGAACCGAGGGTAACGCGGGTATGACGTAATTGACAGGCGACTCCTCACACGTCCCGAAGCCTTGGTTAAAATTGCAATTTTCTCACGATTTACAAATAGTTGCAAACATTTGGGATATTGTAAGTACTCAAGTGAACAGAATATATAACACTGGCCTAGTGCTTTTTTGATATTTTACTGCAAAATTTTTACATATTGCACCTTTAAATACTATAATATCTAAATAACACTGATTCAGTTGAGACTCACATCATTTGCTCTAAACTGAATGGTTTATGAAAATAATAATACATTTTTAAAAACACTGTATTTCATTGGGGTTTCATAGCTCTGTACTATTATGCTTTATATGTCAGCATTTGTATCAATCATGTCTATTTTTACTTCTCAGCATGAATTTCTTAGTTAATACTTAATTATTTTGATTAAATGAATTCACTTAACATGAAATGTCCCCATAATGGTTCCCATAATGAATGCACATAGAGAGGAAAACACTTGCTGTTTTAAATTACTGACAATGTCACATAAAATGCCACAAACCTAAAAATGCCACACACAATTGTAGATGAAACACAGAAAGGAAAACAATCAGCTGATCGTTTTAATAGAGGAACAAACTCGCCTTGACATTAAGAGAGAACAAGTTACTGAACATAACAACTATGCCAATAAAACAGGCAAACAGTGCAACAATGCAACTGTATTATTTATTCATGCCCCAGTGCATGTTGGGATCCTTAGCACTCTGAGAAAACAGCATCTGTGCCGCTAGTTAGTATATAGAATTAAAATGAGCATTCGCTGTAGTTGTGACAGCTATAGACTCCAAGCAATGCCATTACGATACAAGCCAGAACAATTCCAAAATTCACGTGACCCAAGTTAGATTCAACATCAGATCACCCGCACAGTAGAAGGCATTTGCTACCCGCCGGGCCACGTCTCCAACAAGCTAGCAAAATTTAATGGGAATAATGGTTGATTTAATTTGATCAATAATTTTTTGTCTGTTCTCTCTCTCTCTCTCTTTCTGTAATGAGTGCCAACTCTGTCGTTTTCGGTCTCACGCTATCTGCCAAATGTTCACACACACATTTACTTAACAGACTACAAAAAAACATGTTGTGAGATTCTCTTTTGACTTCTAGAAGATCGACGATTACATTAACAAACACACACACGCACGCACTCATACAAATAGACACACAGAGTGCATGAACTGTTAACAGAGTGATATTTATTCAGTTGGACACCCACTAAGTACATAATTCATCATGCCATGCACACTCATTTTAGGCATATATTCACATATTTATGATGAACTCTCTTCTCCCCATGCACATACATGAACACACACACACACTTTGACATTTAATTATATATTTATGAAAGACACACACACAAATTCCCACACCTACATGTTTCATCTAAGGCTTCATGAATGCATTTATGAAAAGTACACACACAAGAACTCATACTCTGATTTCAGACACATATGCAGCGTCATGAACACACATTTGTTCTGCCTGTCCATTAGCCTACATACTAACTCTAGTTCATACACTGCCCATTAGTTATAGGCTACTTAGTAAAACTTTACTGTATGTTTAAACTGTAAAAAAAATTATATGAGCGGAAGGTCAAGGAACTTTTTATTTTACTCATTAAAATATTAAATGCCAAGTTCTGTCATGAAACTCTAGATGGTGCAGGCTGATGGGTCCTTAACGCAAACTGATGATATTCACAGCGTTAACTACTTGGCACAAGCTGATTGGTTCATGTCGCATTTGCAGCTATAATGAGCTTTGCTGCTCAGCATTTAAATGGCTGTTTAGCATTCACTATAACAGTTTGCAGCATGCTTTGAGAGTTCCTCTGAAACCCTTCACCTTCCCCAGCTCCACCTGTATAAATCTGTTTTTAGTAATTTTATATATGTTATTTATGCAGCAGCAGTATGTCTTACATACTCACAGCAGAGTATCAGTGTATGTATTGGCAGTAGCAAGCTCAGCAGCAATAATCTACAACAACAGCAATAATCAACAGCAGCAGCATAGCAGATCTACCAAGGCCAAATACTTTAACATTGTCATATCCGTTACCATGTTAAAATCTTCTGGGAGTTCTCATGATAGAAAGCAATTTAAGTAATTTAAGTTGAAATTACTTTGTTCAGTTGCCGCCTGCTATATAATCAACTTTGTAAAGTTAGGTGAAAATCAAGATTGTAATGTTGTTTTTAGCATATCATTAACCATGACTGCTCTGAAGCAGGAGTCTCAAGAAGCCATCCCGGTATATTTTTCTCTTGACATAAAAAATCGGGTAGATTTTGCAATATAGCGTGTGTATGATGTGTATATATAACGATGTTTTGATGAACTATATGCCTTTCTTCACTGACGTTCTGAGTTGTTCAAAGCATTTGGATACTAATTTTTAAACAGCTGTCTGACTCAGAAAAATGTTTTGTGTAACATTATTAGCAGCTGTTTGATAATGTATTCAAACAAAAGGCTAATCATATTAATTACTGCCATGTGTCCGACGTTGTAAAAAGCGATACTACTGTGCAGCGTTTACCTCAGTAAGTTGATCGAGTGGATCTCCGCACTCATGCGAGTGAGTGGAGGCAGGGCTAATTAGCATATTCATAGATCCGCATATATTTAAAGAAACAGTGGTGTGTAACTCTACTCAAGCTATTTTCAGGGCATGAAGAATTTTTTTTCACAGGAAACAAATGTTTAAATGCATCATTTTGGTGATCAAATATGAGTTTTAAGAGCTAAAATTTAAGATTTTAAGATTTTAAGTTGAAATAGGTGGAAATATTATATATATATATATATATATATATATATATATATATATATATATATATATAATATGAAGACTTTTTGTGTGAATATATTTAAGAAAATTTGAAAAATACCATTTATATGGACAATAATGATGAACGTTTACAATTTCTAATTGAAAGATCATTTTGATATTTTGTGTGGAGCATAAAATAATAAATCATAATGACAAAAAAAAAAAACTCATTAAAATGACAATCTGTTTTTTTCTCATGCGACAAGAAAAAGACTCTCGAAACAGATAGATCCTAATATAGCTATATACATTTTTTTTCTTACTCTGTTATAAAATGTTGTTCATTTTCTACTCAGTTATTAGTTGGTCCATCACTTGCAACTCTGAAAATGATATTTACTCAAGTTTTTCAGAAAATATGAAAAGATTTAGAATGCATTTCTAAATTGCTTTTCTAAGCATGTGTTTTAAATTAGATTTTTATAGATTTGTGTTTTTTTTTCTTCTTTTTTTCTTACTAAGTCCTCATCTTCACAATCCGTAAAGGTTATTGATCCATTTTTTTCCTTTAATATGCAGGAACCAAAGAGAGCAGACAGCAACATGAAGGGAGAGCCTGTGGGAATGTGTTCAGGACACGACGCAGGGCAAACTCAAACCTGTGTCCCAGCGAACACGTGCAAAACCCGCTGCGTCACGGCTCCGACAGAGAACATAATTTGAAAAGTTGCCTTCCTTCCTTCAAGGTTCGTGCTGAGTATCGCCAGCATCTCCCCAGGACCAGCTGTTTGGCTGAATTTCACATCCCCATTTCAAAAACATCCCAATCTCTCCCATTCATACCAAATGAGAAGTAGAAATGCCAAAAGATATGCAAATCAGCCATATAGCGCCCCGTCTACATCTAAGGGGGGAAATCTTCCGAATGCAGCAGAGTTTTTCCTGTTTCCTCCAGATTGCAGGCTTTGGCAGGAGCCTGCAAAGATTATAACTAGAGGAGACATGTCCCCCTCACTTTTAGAAACTGAGAATGTTCATTGTCAGTGCTTTTGGGAGATAATCATTACTTTTCAAAGATCCGTGCTTTGATGTCTCCCCCTTTTGCTTTTCGAATCCTTCCTCAGCCCCTGATGTCAGGCTTTTTTATTCTGTCCATCAGGTAGTCTTAATAGGCAAATCAGAAAGGACAATGTTGGTGCTGCACAATCACGGGTCTGTCGTCTTCTTTCAAAGTACGCTCTAATTATTCCAGAGTTAGAATTCATAATTCCAACCATTTGGATGGGTTGGATTTGAATTTGATTAAAACAGATCAAACATTATAAGAGTTGGCACAGCCTTTGTGATTGCTTCTAATCTGGGAATTTCTGCTCTGTAAGGACACCTGAATTTGCACAAGGGCCTTTATTTGATAATACATCACACAGGCAATTATAGACCCTGTAGGGGTCTTCAGCCCCCTTGTCTTTCATCTAATCAGCAATGAATTTAACTGTCAGCACCCTTAAAATCGGTGAATATGTGATCATTAGTGTTTACTGAAAACAGCGGCATCTTATTTCACAGGTCATTTCACACTGAAGCTTCCCCTTACTAGTCATTAAACTTAAACTTTAAAGCTCATTAGATTAAAGTGATACTCAAAAATGAAAAATGTGTCATCGTTTATTCACCCTCATGTTGTTCCAAAGCTGTGTGGCATACATAATTATCAAGACACTCTCTTGATATACTCTCCAAAAGGGGGTTTTCACAGTCCCAAACGTTTTTGTCAGCTGAACCCCTTTGATGTCAGATATTTTACATCTAAGTAAAAATACCCCCTGATATTTTAAGTAAATATTTTAACAACTATTGACACTTTTGCATGCTTGTTCTCTGATGTTGGTTATTTGTCACGACATGAAACTAAACATAAAATATTTAATCTTTTTTTTTTTTTTTAGTGTTTTATTGTGTTTTTTATTTTTAAATTACTGGATTGCACGTATATATTGGGCTTATTATTATTGCTAATTAACAATCTAATATATTACTGTTGTAAATAAAATTGTAAATTTTTCTATGAAAATAAAACAAATATTTCATGATTATAATTATTTTATTTTACACTGCAAGCAAAAGTCTTAAATTCTCCACTTTCAAACATTCAAATCCTCAAGCTTTTATTTAGGTGGAAAACATACTATAGATGTTTTCTATAGATAGTTTTTTCATGGTGTGAAGAGCATTTTAATAATCTAAAGAACCTTTTTCCACTATAAAAGAACCTTTTGTGCAGTGCAAAGGTACCATGAATGTTAAAGGTTCTTAAAGGGTTAGTTCACCCAAAAATAAAAATGACCCCATCATTTACTTACCCTCAAGCCATCCTAGTTGTATCGTCTTTCAGCCAAACACAATCAGAGTTATATTAAAAATATCCTGGCTCGTCTAAGCTTTATAATGGAGGATGAGATTTTGAAGTCCAAAAAAGTGCATCCATTGATCATAAAACGTACTCCACATGGCTCTGGGGGGTTAATGAAGGCCTTCTGAAGCAAAGCGATGTGTTTGGGTTAGAAAAATATCCATATTTAAAACTCGATAAAGTAAAATAATGTTATGGTGTGACAACCATACGCATTCGTCTTGCATCTAAACAGCGTTAATTTCAGCGACATAGTACACAATGTCATGACGTTCTACACTACGTCATGACGTACTATGCTGTGTCCTATGTTATAATTCATAGTACGTCATGCGGAAGTTAACACGTTTTAGACGTAGTCATATGCTGTCATGTCGGAAGCTCCTTATTTTACTTCCTAAAGTTTTAAATAAGGATATTTGTCTTACACAAATGTCTTACACAAATGAATTGATTAACTTAGTTTCAGAAGGCCTTTATTAACCCCCTGGAGCTGCATGGAGTGCGTTTATGATCGATGGATGCACTTTTTTGGACTACAAAATTTAATATATAATTTCATTATAAAGCGAAGAGCCAGAATATTTTTAATATAACTCTGATTGTGTTTGGCTGAAATAAGAAAGGCTTGAGGGTGAGTAAATTATGGGGTAATTTTCCTTTTTGGGTGAACTAACCCTTTAATAGAAATAACATTGAATTAAAGAACCTTTATTTTTAATTATAATGAAAGTGATTAGGGACTATAATGCTCCAAAGGGGCAAAAAAGGCACCATAAAAGTAGTCCATATGAACTTTTTATGTAATTTTTTGTAATTAAATTCTCCTTTTGTGTTTGACAGCATGTGAGTTTGGCACAACATTAGGGAGAGTACATAAAAATTAGAAATTTTTGGGTGAAATATTGCTGGAAAGCAAGAAATATCATTCTGAGTTACAACATCTTAGAATTGCCCCTTATAAAACAGCAGCAGCCTTCAGCCTGTGCCATATACAGTTTTTATGACTCAAACAACATTTTCCTTGAGATATTTTGCTGTTCAACTCCACACACCTACATTATTTCCTTAATCAGAAACCTTGCTATAAAGACTATAAATGCTCTCAAGATTAATCTTTATTTAAATCTAATTTCTAAGTGGCGATGAACGGGTGACACCATTCGAACGTCAGCGTGAAGCGTACAGTGGCCCCGAAAGCATGAGATCAGACTTGCTAAATTTACTACCCAGGATGATTCTCTTGAGCTGCTCCTGCGGTCAACATATATTATTCAAAATAGTGCATAGGTCCATGCTGAGTCCTGCGACTGTGTGTGTATGTGTGTGTAAGAGAGATAGAGAAAATGTTCTTGCTGTGAGAGCTCTCATCCCAGACAGCACACCCTGTGGGAGATAAAGGCAGAGAGATAGAGGGTAAAAGAGAGAAAGAGAAAGGGGGAGGGATTGAGAGTAAAAGAGTGAGAGTGTCTAGGGAATGCAAAACTTGAACTAAAGTTAGCATATTTTCTGTCTGTTCTGTTAAGTGCTCGCCGTCTCATATAGTGTGGTCAGCTGGTCTAACCCAGATTAGAGAGGAATGTTTGTGTCAGATAGAACATTGCTGAGTGGCCTGAAAGCATCAAGCAGTTTTAGCAAAAAAATGTAGATTTAAAATTTTGAAAAAATAAAAAGATGTTTCGATCGATAAAGGGCCGCTCATCGTATCCACTTTATGGGCTGCAGCATAATTGAAGTCTGTGCATGAAAGAGCAAAAGCTTGTCTTTGCTCTCCACAACAGACAAATCTGAGTTTCTCATCATCTGTTTGTGTGTAAGGAAAGCCATCTCTGTGGTGTGTGTGGGAATGTAGAAGAATGTAAGATAAGCATAGGAAATTGGAATAAAACTGAAATACACTACAGAACAGATGGTGTTTTCAAAAATATGGTAATAGTAAAATGGAGAAAATGTATTTGCAAAGTATCACAAATGCTAAATCAGTTCAAAGTCTTAAAGCAAAGATATTTATAACCCATTTTAGTTCCATAATGTGTTTCAGAGTAAAACAGGAAATTCGGTGTGCAAAAAATGGCAGGACTGGAGTAGATAATGATATTTTAGAAAAACTGCATTATCTCCAATAACCTAAAACAGTGGCCTCATGACCTTATCATTGTGAAAAAATGGTTCTTTTGGGGTTTTTTGGCTTTTTTGGCATGTATTATAGAAGTAAATATTCCATTTTGATTTCCTGTTGACTGTCAACATCATTTGCAATTCATACATAAAAAATATGAAAACAACGCAGAGTTACTATACAAGATGCTGTCTGAGAAGGCATCGTTCGTACAGGTAGGGACACTTGCAAAGATCCTGGTGATAAAAATAGGCTTTTGTTCACTCTGAGGTGTTTCTGAGATGCAAGTAATTTTACAGAACCAGCCTCAGGGTCTCACTTTGTGTGTGTGGCAGAGATAGAGCCGCAGACGGAGTTGCCCTTAGACAGAAGTAATAATATTTCGAAGGCGCTCCGGGGCTGGGTTTCACAGACCATTCAATACATGAGAGGGACCAAAGTGTTTGTGTGTTTGCAAGAGGAACACAGCCAAAGTGGACGAGAGGGTGGGAGAGAAAAAGAGGAAGGGAGAAATTTGAGGCCAGACTGTATTTGGGTTAAAGTAATAGTCACCCCAAATAATCCAAAATATTTCAAATCTCTATTTCAAACCTCTATGAAAAATACTCACTGTAATAACAATAAATTATGCACAATTACAAGCAAATAACCCTAAACAAAAACAACAATGTAGTTAATTATATTATCTTTTGCATCCTTTTTTTTAAATCTTTTGTACACAGTGAATGTGAATGGGGACTGGAGCTGTCAAGCTCCAAAATTTACAAAAATGCACAATGAAAAGAGTTCAAATAACTTCTGCGATATATTCAAATGATAAATTTGTGTGAGAAACAGAATCTAATTAGATTTTGCATTAAATCTTAATGGCAGCTCTGAAATTTAAATACTGTGCTTCACACACACTAAAAACTCCTGGGTCAAAAATAACCCATAATGGGTTATTTTTGACCCAAATCCTGGGTTAAAAAGGGACCAACTAATTTCTGGGTTATTTCAACCCAGAAAAATGGGTTATTCTTTTTGACCCAACTTCTGGGTTAAATACCTGACCCAAATTTTGGGTTAAAATAACCCAAAATTGTAGTTAATATAACCCAACTTTTGGGTCAAAAGAACAACCCCAATATCTGGGTTGAAATATCCCAGAAATTAGTAGGTCCCTTTTTAACCAAAGGTCAAAGGTCAAAAATAACCTAACTTGGGTTACTATGCCAGTATGCCTTATTTCAGAAAATAAAACTTCAGAAACTTACACACTTCAAGCACTTTTACATTTTTATTGCATTAAATTAAATTAAACTCTACACACTTGGACCTATTTATCTTAGGTCACACTGTAATAACATTAGACATTAGAAAAAATAGAAAAATAAACAACTCATTTTCTCTCAAACATTTGACAACATTCAATAACTGGATTGAACTTGAGGGACAAGATTTTTGATAGTGTCCTCATCTAAGAGAAGAAATGCCTCCTCATCTATGTCTACACCTGAAAGACAGAAAACAAGACAACATGAGTATTGTTAATAAGTCATAGACAATTGTGAACCACTCACCAGACACTCTTTGATTATCAAGCTAATAAATAATCACTCTTAAGGGAATGCTGTTGGTTTTTTTTTTTTTTTTGTTTAAAAAAAAAAAAAACGTGGCCCAATTTGCTAGTTAACTAATGTGGTTCTTTTGCAGCATTACCCATTTTGTGTGAATGACAGTCTATACTGTCCATCTTTTCTTTCATTAACAAGTGTAATAATGACATTAATGCAAAGGTGAATATCTGGCCCATTATTATGCATAACAGCTTAAAGACAAGGCACAAGTATCTTTTAACTATAAGGGTTATTATAGAGATGCATTCCCCACTGTCAAAGAAGTTGTGACTGTCACAAAATCTTACACTGACACATTTAAGCCATATTCAAGAAAAATATTTAGGTATAGAGAGATGATATGAGGGCAGTTAAAGGGATAGTTCACCCAAAAATGAAAATTTGATGTTTATCTGCTTACCCCCAGGGCATCCAAGATGTAGGTGACTTTGTTTCTTCAGTAGAACACAAATGATGATTTTTAACTCCAACCGTTGCAGTCTGTCAGTCTTATAATGCGAATGAATGGTAACACAATTTATAAGAGTCAAAAAATATGCTTAGACAAATCCAAATTAAACCCTGCGGCTTGTGACGACACATTGATGTCCTATGACACGAAACGATCGGTTTGTGCGAGAAACCGAACAGTATTTATATAATTTTTTACCTCTAAAACACCACTATGTCCAACTGCGTTCAGCAATCGCTTAGGTTTCTCACACAAACCGATCGTTTCTTGTCTTAGGACATCAATGTGTCGTCACGCGCCGCAGGGTTCAGTTTGAATTTGTCTAAGCATATTTTTTGACTCTTATAAATTGTGTTACCATTCACTCGCATTATAAGACTGACAGACTGCAACGGTTGGAGTTGAAAATCATCATTTGTGTTCGACTGAAGAAACAAAGTCACCTACATCTTGGATGCCCTGGGGGTAAGCAGATAAACATCATATTTTCATTTTTGGGTGAATTATCCCTTAAAAGAGTAAAACGCTCACCTCTAAAATTCTCTATCAGCCCAGACATCCGCCACTCAGTTAGCTTATCAGCGACAAAGCTGTCCATTTATAATGACCTGAAGAAAACATAGCAATAGAGGTTAGCAACAATTTGAAGACTTGAAACGCTTCTTTAACTCTCACTACTTAAGACAGTAGGGCACTGTATAATATGATAAGCACAGCGCAGCTGGTTAACATAACTATTGTGTAGCCTCGTCGCTCTAGCCGCGGCTAAAGGGGGTCGCACACCGGAAGAGAAGCGTATTTAAAATTCAAACACATTATTCTCTATGAGTGTACACACACCGGCGGCGCCATTCGGCGTCTGTCCGCGGCGCCCAGCAACGGTTCGGGACCTTGTTCAAAATCCTGCAGCGCCACAGAGCGCCATGTACATCGATTTATATTAAATTTACACTTATTTGTCTCAAATCGTCGTTAATGTATATACTGACTTCACCATGTGCTGCAATATAAATTTAGTTTTACATTAATTTACAGAAATCAGCTGCTTGAATGAAAATTGCTGATGTTATTGGATTTTCAGGTGATATTCTCAATTCATTCAGTTAACGGACGCTCTGAGGTAAAGTGTTCAGACTGCAGACTCAGCAACGGTTGTATTTAATTATACAGTACAATCATAACATACTACTGACATTATCTTAATTTCATAATGTCCTAAAACATAACAATATTGCTGGCCATAAACTGAGAAAGTACGCGATACCTTGAGTTGTCCTAGACGCGGCGCAGCGCGGCGCTTCTCGTCCGGTGTTCGACCCCCTTAACGCGGCATGAAGTCGCCACTAGCTGCACTGTGCTTATCGTATTATTATACCAGTATTATAACAATGAGATAAGTACAGCACAGTTTATGAAAAATAGAATTTAAAGACCGTGTAAAGTGAATTCAGTCATTTTCTTCTAAACACATTAAATAGATCATACGTTTCTCGATGTGTAAAAAGCACAACCATTTTGACACCTAATTTCATGAACTTATCGTTATTTTTAATCATTCAAATTTGGCTGGGTGGTTAATAACACTTTCTTATTTAGTCTGACAAACTCAAAACACATATTTATTTTGACTTTACACGGACTTTAAACTAGTTAGATGTTGTCGCGATATCCGTGGGCGGCTACGTGCTAACCACAGAATTACCACGGTAAGCCATGGTCATTTTTTCAACAGATGGTGCTAAACTAGCAACGGGGACATGGACACAGAAAAGTTTACGTTACATTGACACTGAAAATACTTGCTTACCTTGAACACGCGATGAAGTTGCACCGAAGAAGCCCAGGCCAAAACGGATCGAGTGCGTTCAAGTTCAAGTGACGGTTGTTTCAAACGACTGTTGTGAGAAAATTCCAGAACAACAGCGAGGGCGGGGGGAAGGGGCGTTAACCCAGAACATGGGTTACTCTTTGAAAAATAACCCAGAAACCTAAACAACCCAGGAATTGGGTCAAAATATTAGCCCTATAACCCAGAAAATGGTTACTCTCTGAAAAAATAACCCATAATTTTAACCCAACACAAATAACCCAGAAAATGGGTTAAAGAAATAACCCAGGAGTTTTTAGAGTGCAGCCTCAGTCCTTATTCACTTCCATTGTAAAAAATAATAATAGCTGCTCTTTTCATTATATTCTGCCTAACATCCCCTTTTGTGTTCAACAGAAGAAAATCATACAGGTTTAGAATGACATGAAGGTGAGTAGATGATGACACAATTTTCATTTTTTTGCTGTACATTATTAAGTGTTTGATGTGAATTATAGACAGGCTTCTACAATACACAATTATTTTTTACTTTTCTCTCTCTTTCTGTCTCTCTCTCTCCTTCTCTACCCACTCATGAAGCTTTGTTTGTGATTTTTCTCATTCAGCACAGCACCAGTGAGCTCATCTTCTTTACAGAAATGTCTGTCCTCCTCCCTCCCTCCCTCGCTCCCTTATTCCTCTTCAAAGAGATAGAAACCACCTTATTTTGACCCTTTTTTGCCAAAACTACTTTCAAAAAATGCTGTTACCTCATATACACACAATCTATGTCGACAAGACGCGATCTGCAAGAGCAATTTGTGTTTTTGACGGATTTGATTTTTCATGCTCTCGTCACGCTTCCTTGTGTTGTTAACTGCTGCCCCCTAGTGGCGACTAATCAACATTACGCAACAAAAGATAAAAACAGCCTCAGTTTCACATCGCTAGGAAGGATAAATATTACTTCTAGATATGTAGCGTGTTGCTATGGTGATGAGCCCACGGTCCTCTTTACAGAGAAGTGAAGATGATTCGGAGGACAACGGCGTAAAGGAATGCGGAGCCGATGACATTGTATGTTGAGCGGCGGACTGTTACCATAGAAATAGTGGATCATCACACCCCTGATGAAGCGCGCGCACGCAAAGCGTGAACGCTTATTTATCAATGAAACAACAGGTTCCGCGTGAGAAAGAGGGAGGAATGAATGTACCAAAAATGATGACGAGCGAGGAAGCGGTAAAACAGGTTCAACAAAACAGCAGAAAAAAAGAAAGCTGTTTTGAATTTAAGAAAATCTTAAAGGCACACTCACCCAAAAATAAAAACTGTCATCACTTCACCCTCACCGTAATGTCTTTTCTTTTCCAGTTCTTCTGAAGCAAGTTAGTTGTAGGTCGTTATTCATTCATAATAATCGTTCAGATCGGATTTTTCTTCAGTTTTTCATCTTTAAAGTTTAGAAACGACATACATTTTGTTACAGTTTTAATTAATGATCTTGTTGTTCTGACTTTTTTTTTTTTTTTTTTTTTTTGAGGTACTAATATTAAATGCAGTCTCAAATTACATACAGTATGTAACTACAAAATCATTTGAAAAACATTGTTTAAAATAGTTTTGGAAGGAGGTGAACGAAAGTGCACTAAAATACACTTTATTTCAGTACACTTAAGTACATTTTGGAAGTGTTTTCACGCATTAATTTTGTACTTTATACACTAAAAATGATTCTTTAGTATTTCTTAAGACAATCTTAAGAATGTGCTTTTTTGAGACACCATGAATATGAACTAAAATACTATCTCTGTATTAAAAAAATGTAGTTCACTTGAACCCATCTTTCATACACTTTTAAATATACTCATCAGACAGAAAATAGACATGAATTAAGCTATTTTAAATATAAGAATATATAATATATACGAAAAAGTATTTATAATGTATTGCCCACATATTTTTATACATTAAATCATTCATTTCAAATGTATTGTAACTATGATAATATTCCCTTTATTTGATGTAGTATGTTAATGGTGTTTTACTTGTAATTAATACATACTGTATTTTTCATGACGATCCACTAAAACAGAACATAGTGATAGCATATATAAAAATCCACAAAAATGTTATGTAAAGCATTCATTTTTAATAATGCACCTATAAGACACTTCTGTATATTATGACACTTAAAATCAATTTCAGTGTTAGTGCTAATTAGTGCATTTATATTAATTGTACTTAACTAGTGAATTAGTAATATATTTTTTAATAAAATCAATTTAATTTAAATTTAGGATTACTATATAAGTCTAAGATTTAACTAATTTTTAAAGCATTCAAAACAAACTTTTAAGAAATGCACTAATAAAACTCCTCTGTATATTTTTGCAGTATTATTTCAGTGCACTAAAATCAATTTAAGTGTTTTAGTATACTTTTTTTCAAGTGCACTACAGTACTACTGACATAGAAATTTACTTTTAATTTGTGTATTTATAGAGTATAACTTTTACAAAAAAATAAGAATGTACTACAAATGTACTTGCTTGTATTTAAGTATTTTTAGTGCATTCAAGTATACTTTATTTTTACTTGGGATAGCACATCATGCTGCTGACACCGCTTGACATGCTGTCACCTGCCAAACACTTTTCAACAACTCTTTAAAAAAAAGTTAATTGTCAGTTGACACGTGATTCCTCCTTTCCACACAATTCGTAGCTTTATAATGTTAGCTCTCCACAACCATATTAGCTGCCCGTTGTACTTCCATGATGTTGGACATGACAAATCAGTGTCAAAAACAAAACACGTTGGATCATAGCTTTGTGGGTCTGTAACATCTCTATAGAGGCACATTCATTAAGTGTTCAAACACAGCGGAACACATGGCCACAGGCAATCATTTTGAAAGCATCGTTATTGACAGCTGTTGTTCACAGATTGTCAAAGGAACAGTAACAGATTGTACTTTAGATTGTACACAACAGAATGTGCATTTCATATATTAACATATTAATCCAGTTTAAGGATTAAAAAAACCGTACGTGCTCGCAAAAGTGAATATGCAATGACTCTGATGACAAAGGTAGCAGAAAAAGAGGTAGTTAAAAGCTTGATTTCTTTAATGCAAGAATCATTATTGTACATTAACAATTCAATGGTCTCTGCACAGCTTTTTTTTTTACAATATGTACCACAAGTCTATGTCAGCACCTACATGTATTTACATTACATAATGTTACACTGGAGACAAAGGTGCTGGGGAAGAGTGACGAAAGAGGATGATTGAAAAAAAAAAGGATGCTCAGGAAGAATGAAGGGAAATTATTGAAGAAAAGTAAGTGATTGAGAGATGTGCATGACAGCGGATGTATGGCTATCATAGCACTTGTGCCTGCTGCTAGAGCAGAATTAATAGAAGGCAAAGAAAAAAAAAAATCATGAATAACATTGTCAATAATATTAAAATAAAACATTTGTTGCTTTTCAAAGCCGCAGCGTGTGGTAACTGAAAGCTGGGGCAGTGACAGGTGCTGGAGGAAGAGGCAGGTACCACACACGCACACACACACAAACACCCTCTAACACAACATCAGTCATTCACTCACACACATCAAGTACTTGTATACACTGTCATACAGACATTGCTCATTATGTTGCAAACATGCACACAAAAATGTTGTTCTCGTTCCTGCGTTCGATCGCGTCTCGGTTCAGCCGTAACACATCCGTACACGCGCACAATCAACTCACACAGCAATTTAGTGAATGAGGGTCGTGTGTTTGTCGACAGGATCCTATGGAAGGGCACTTAGGCCTCTGCACTGAACACCGTCCCCCACCGATGACCTCAACTGGGCTCTGTAGACCAATCGGAGAACGTGCTGGGCTGTGGTGAGCACTGTTATTGGCTGCTTTTATTTCCTGGTCTGAATAAAGATGGGAGGATGACTGAGGAGTGGCATTTTTTCGCTGTTGTTGTTGTCGTTTTCTTTTTCTTAAGAGCTCAGATCATCCTATTGCGTTTGTGAGTGGGCGAGTCTGTTATGACATCATTGCACTGGGCGGAGCTTCGTTTACGAGTTCCGTTGTCGAGGTGGAGCGCCATCTCCTCAGCAATGAAAGTGTTGAGGTCCACGTCGTGGAGGCCGTTTCTGCGGCGACTGGGGGCGGAGCTAGCACTCAGGTGTGTAGGTGAACCCGGGGCTCCAGAGCGCATACTGATACTCGCCATGGCTCCGCTCAGACCTGTGACACACACATGTAGGAAAACGCACATAAATTATAAATGCCTGAAATATACTTTTTCCATCAAGACAAAAAAAAAAAAATGCAACATGATCCAACTATAAGTTTAAAATTAAGCTGTGACTAGTGCTGCACGATTAATCGTTCAAAGATCGCAATCTCAGTTCACGCGATCTTATTCCTAAATTACATCAATTCAACATTCGAACATGCGCTCTTGAACCCAGAGAGAGCTGCTCTCATGCACAAGTATGAAACAGCATCACAAACAGTCTTTTCAACCACACAGTATGATTATTTCTGTGTTATAATTATTCATATTATTACAGAAGTACTGGGATAAAAGTTTATAGCTCCGATATAAACACTGACGTCTACGGTAGTGACCAAAATTTGAAAGTAACTTGACACTTCAAATAAAGATTCTATCAATTATATTGTTACACCAGTAGGTGGAGACAAGTGACTTAAAACAAAAATGTATGTCATTGAATCATTCAAGAGATTCGTTCAAAAACTGTTATTCATCCCGTAATGAATTAATTGAAGTCTTTGAGTCATTGAATTATTCATTCAACCCGATCTTTCTTAAATCATTAAAATTAATTAAATGTTTTTAAAGTTGCAGTCCGCGATTTTTGGCCCTCTAGCAGGTTAATAAACAGAACTGCACGTGTCTTGTGGAAGAGCATTGTAGCCGGAGCTAATTTTCTCCATGTATGTCTATGACGAGTCACGCAGTCACTGTGATACTCTGTGGCAGGTCCAACCAGTCCAGAATAGTCCGAATATAAAAACTTATTATAAGTGTATCATAATGATTCAGGGTAAGACAAAAACACAGTTTGGAAAATGGATTGATGTTGTATATTCTCATTACATCTTTTTTTTTCATTTTGAACAAAAAAAGTTACGGACGGCAGCTTTAAATAGACTGCAGCAATTAACATTTTGTTAGAACCGCTAGTAATGTTGTTTAGTTTATTCAGAATCATGGGAGAATCGCGATCTTCAGTTTATTCAGAATCGTGCAGCTCTAGTGATAACTAATCCAAAATTGTAGCTGAAAATAGTCAATGCTTGAAAAACCTTCATCAGTGACATTTTGCTGTATTTTGCAGTACTATTTCAGTTAAAAAAAAAAAAAAAAAAAAAAAGAGAAAAAAAGGCACATCTGAACAATGCCAGTGGCCATAGAGCAAGCTGGAATAGAAGTGTACAGCTCAAAATGCCCAAAGCAAGGGAGCACTTTATATTATACGTTTCAAAGAATGTCATAAGACATTTCTGTGCTGTTCAATGTGAAAGGATTGTTTTGCCAGAATATAACTTACATTGTGTCTTCGCATATATATATATATATGTATTTAAATTGCTAATCTATTATATATGAAAAAAAAATAGTTATATAGATAGAAGTGTTTTTATAATGCAAGCAATTAAATGGAACTGTCGTCAGGCACACTCACCATGCAGAGCAATGGCCTCCCTGAAAGGCTGCAGGTCTGTTTCTACAGATGAACTTGTCTCCGAGGACGTGGGTCGGCTTGGTGACACCATTGCAAGTCTTGGCGGAGCCCTGGAGCTACGTGGCGGTGGGGCTTTACCACAGAGAAAGCTGATAAGATCCTCACGCCGAATAGTCCGCCTCCTTTTCTTCACCCACGCCAGGACATCTTTGTTTCGTCTCTGATGACCTATCTGAATACCCAGCTCATAACTCCGCTGATGGGCATCAACACTCTCTGGAAGATGGCAAAAAAAACTCAGCATGAGCATTTCTTTATGTATGTGAGGAATCAGCCCAGCTGCATCAATGATGTCGGTCTCATTTAACAATCTGAAATCAAAAGCTCTTATTAGAATTTTTAATACGCCAACAAGCAGAGAGCAAATATTTAATGTGAAGGAGAAACTGAAAAGCAGGTAAATTATTGCTAATGATTAAAATAAGAAGCTTTTGATAATGTAATTAAGTAAATGTTGCATCATCAACGTCCAAAGCAATTGCATAACACCATGAATTTCTGTTCTGGCAGAGCAGCAGCAGCTTCTTCTCCTCAGGAACAGCAGCCACTGTTCTTCAATATATTATTTTCAATCCATAATAGGCAACAAATAAACTGCCTCAACCAAAACTGGCAGGCATGAAGATTTGTTTCAGTTGACGGTTTCCATTGCCAGGCTGCAACCAGACTGAAATGAATTATATGCTTATAAAATCTTGAGATGAGGTGCATGAAATGATTCAAGAGATGATAAAAATCTCACCAAGGAGGTTATGAGAAAAATGGGAGGTTTAAGGAAAATACACTTGGACTGAACAATTTCTGGTTCAGTCAAAGTTCACAACATGAATTTTAACATAAAAACATAACATGTAAAGCAGGTGATCAAACTTGAACTGACCACATCTTATATGCTTTGAAAACAATAGCAACTTCCTAATTAGCCAATGTGTGTAATCTCCAGTAAACTGAACACACAAAAACCTCCCTATTCCTGACAGCTCCTAATAACATGACTCAAATCATCCACATGACACATCTGACATCCTCCCCACCACAACATCTCTCATTACCCCAACCAAACAAGACTAACTTCTGAATGACTCAAGTTTTGCTAGCAGACAATACCGTATTCAGGTCCATGATGGGTTTAAGGTCTCATAACTGCAGTCTGATACACAACCACTTTAGGCTGTGAATCACAATTCCACTATTACAATCAGACAGATTCTGGGGAGAGGAATAAACCAATAGGATTTTAATAACTCCAGTCAGCCACGTTGTTTTTAGTCTCCAACATATGAACACCCTACTAAACGCTGTTTAACAGCTAATTGAGGAGTTCTTCATTTAAAAAGTAGTGGCAGGAATTTTGATTCATCTCAATGACTAAAAATTCACTCAGGTTACCTCATGTCAGTAGGTTGCAAAAAGCATCTTATTTGTGCTATGAATGAGGCATTGAATTGCTCACTTAACCAATTTATTAGAAAAGTGTTTCAAATCCAAACCCTTTCATCCTCTTTTATCTTTGATGTAAACAAGATTGAAATACATGACGAACTGAGCAAACAACATCTCGTTCACGCAGTCAGCAGCTGCTCATTTATGATCTAAGTGCTTCATCTTTTCACTGTCACTCCAAATCATTCATAGCACAAATGAGATAATTTTTACCACTGACTAACATAAGTGAAACTCGAGTGATTTTTTTTTTCAATTTACTCAAAACACTGACCCACTTAGTGAAGGGGACATTTACATTCCTCCTTACACCCTGCACTTAAATGTTATAGTTGTTCTTTGGAAAGACCTTAAGTGAATGACAAATATATTCAGATAATATGTAGATAATCTTGTGTTAAACATAGTCATTTAACAGATTCATTCAAAAACAGGGATTTGTTGAAACAAAACATTCCAAACAATGGTAGTTCCACAATACAAAAGCCCATAGTATGCTTAATTTTTGATGAACACGTAGTGCATTTCATTGTTGTCCAATGTCTGACCCATTTCTCCCCAGGAGAGAACTGAAAAATGTCATTGTACTCTTTTAAACTAGAGTTGCAGGTATCCTTTAAAATCAACAAGGAAATCAAAATAGACAATTCTTGATTTTGTGCACACACGAGTTGCAGCACCCCGTCTTCACAGGACAGCAGTAAATAACGCAAATTTTTGTTCAGTTACATTTATTCATTTTTGTGATTTAATAATTTGTAATAAACACTTTAAATGGGCTATAAAATGTTTTTTTTTTAAAAAAAGAACAACTAAGATTAAATAAAAACACTTTACAGCTCAAGCATAGGCAGAGTTTGTAATGTGTTTTGCAGCATTGAACAATGTAGCCAATCAGACAAATCTGTCAATTTCTGGAACGCAATGAGATGTTAGGAGTTTTTTTTTGCATGCTGGCAAATCCAGATTAAAAAGTGTAGACATTATTATTAAAGAATCATTGTGCAGTCATTGAAGCGTTGTGGGATCGCGACGAACTTTCATCTTTTTAGTGATTATAAAGGAACGCTCGTTGTGAGCATTCTGCCATGCCAAATCATGCACGCAGCACTGCCTTTGCTTACTTTTATGCTTCTGAATGTTGTTGCTACTTTAATAACAAATATTATAATGTATCACTGTTTATGCTGGGATCTTTAGGTTGTGGCTAGGTGACACGTAACTTAAAGGAAATCTCATGGATGTACTGAATTTTTTTATACTTATTTGTTACTATTTTATACTTATAAAACGCTCAGGCTAATGTATTTCTCGTGTGCAGTCAAATGTCCTGGTGTATGGGCTATGCAGTGCTCTCAGCTATTTTTTTTTCAGCGATATGCTTATTGTTTCCCAGAGTTTATATACTTAATAAATGCTGATTTTTATTAATTATATAAAATATACCCCCTCCCCCATGCACGCGCACACAAAGCACCCCCAACCTAAAACATATTCCCGTGCCCCTGTGCACACACATTATTATTATTATTATTTTAATGTGCCCTTGTAATCTTTAATGAAAATCACTTCCTCTCCCTCTTGCAGCAACATCTCTTCTCTGATGACGCGTTTACTGGCACGAGGGCGGGACAACCTGTCACTCACATGAGATCACAGCAATAAACAATTTTTTGTTTTGTTCGAGAAGCCATTTTACTTAGATACATCACAATAGGGAAGAAAAGACTATCGTAATTTCCATTTTATGCCGACTTTATCCCCGTCACACACAAGCACTCATCAACTTTGTTGATGCCGCCTCCAGTAGTTTGTTGTTCCATCTCCTCTGTTTCTTTTCAACTAAAAAATGTCCACAAGGTGGCAACACTGAAATGGACCAATTTAATTAGTGCAAAAAAATTCAAGGTGCATTGCGAGCTGAGTGTATGCATGGTAAAGAAAATCAGGCTACATGCGTACAGTATGCACATACTATGCTGACGATATTATGTCACAAACTGTATCATACTCTGGTAGAAACTGAAGTAAACATCAGGCTATAATCATGTAAAATGCAAAACAGTTCATAAAAGATTCCTCGACTTACCTTTGTATAGGTTAGTGACGGCAGTTGCAGCATTTTGAAAGGGAACCCACAAGGAAAGCCCCTGTTGTTGACATACTCTATCTGAGGGAGTGATTAGACAGGACAGGAAATGATTAAGTTGCAAGTTGAGATATATAATTTCCTGTCTATTTGAGACACATATTTACCCACGGTGTTTAAAAAAACCCCAAGACAACTTAAACACCATCAGCATCATATTTATAACCTTTACAGCTTCTCAAACTGGCTGTGTCATGAGATAGTGAGCTGCCTACTTAAACAGCACTTTTGGGCAACATAAGCGCGCTTGGAATGTTCTAAAAGCGTCTATGATGACCATAAGTGCGGTCTACATAAGCAGCCCTCTATGTTGTGAGACACAGCCATTAATTACACGACGTCTAAATTTGATATGAAGCAAGAGGACTCT
Source organism: Chanodichthys erythropterus (assembly GCF_024489055.1). Classification (NCBI taxonomy): domain Eukaryota; kingdom Metazoa; phylum Chordata; class Actinopteri; order Cypriniformes; family Xenocyprididae; genus Chanodichthys; species Chanodichthys erythropterus. The sequence continues at coordinate 9,381,532 of NC_090232.1, read as the reverse complement.
ACGCCATTTTGTTGTGTAGCTTTAGTTTATCTGATTGTACCGTGTTGTCCAAATCATAACTTTGTGTATGATGAACTTGGTGTGCTCTATATTGAAACCAGGTTTAAAGTGTTTCATCGATTTATTAACAAAAATCAACAAAAACAACATAGCTCTGACACAATAACTCACAATCTTTGAACTTAGCCTGCTAATCCTGCCTTCGCCATTTTGTTTCGCACACTATTATTGTTGTTAAGAATTTTTTCACGTTTTCATCCGTTCATCGCAGTTTGTATTCCTAGATCTTTTCGTTAACATATATGGCGTTTGAGTTCATAACAGATGAGTTTTCGATCAGAAATCGAGTTATTTTCATCAGATGAACTCCTCCCTGCACTTCGCCATTTTGTTTCGGTGGTAGACAACCAGCTGGGTGAAGCTTTAAATATATTTAAAAAATTTCACAAAACACGTTTAAATGTAATGTACTTAGTTTTATTACTAAATAAAGACGGACGACTGATGACATTTCTGGTTTGTATCCTCACAGAAACTGATTTGTGTGTCAGTTTACGTTGCTCGTCTGCCACTTAGCATCGATGCTAATCGGTAAACGCTACCGACCTTCAAAACAGCCAAATAAAACGCGAAATTATATTAATTAAGCACTAAATGTGTGTGTTTTATTTTAAAACAACCCCTCGACATCTTAATTAGATCGTATTAGATTTAATTTGGTGGCTATCCGTTGAGCTTATGAGTTAGTGTCCTTTGTTTGCCAGTGTCAGAGTTAGCTGGCTAGCTCTCAGTGACTTTTTATTGTACATTTCGCACCTTTATACAGTTGTGCGACGGCGGTGGCGGAGTTCTGGAAGAGATGCCAAAGTTTTTGTTGGCTCTGCTCGGTCTCCTCCTCGCTCGGTTCCTCCTGCTCGGCCTCCGCTAGGCACTGCCGCTCCCATTTGGAGAACCAGTGCTCGGGTCCGTGTTCCTGGATCTCCGCTTCCCCCTCCTCCTTCTTCTCCTCCATGGCCACGAAAAAACACTTAAACCGCTGCTGTAATGCTCTAACGTTCGCTTGAACCGCTCTCCGTGGCGATTAAACCCGGACGTTGTCGTTTGTCGGCGGCGGCCTCATCGACAGCTGTTAGTTTACGTCTGCATAGCGAACGGTGCTTGCACTTCTCCGCCACACAGTCGATGAAAACAACTTAACGTTGCCGAGACTCAAACCCCGCCCTCTTGAGTTATGCTCGACGCTCATTGGCTACAGTCACGCGGGCGTGGTCTGGCGTCAACGGCTCAACTGTTTATTAGATGCGTCAACTGTCTGTCATCTGTCACGGAGCGACAATGAATGACGACACCGCCCCTGTTTATGTCAACTGCCACACCAAATAGCTGATCGAGCCTCAACTCAAGTAGAAACGCAAGATTACGCAAGCCCATAATGAGTCGCTATTCATGCTTTCTAAAGTGTTTTCCTGTTTCCCTTCTGTTCATTACAGTAGGCCACTTTTAAACAAAGAGAAGGGGTTTTGATTATAGAGCCTGTTGTGATGACCTTCTTTTGCCTACAGAGGGCGTCCTTATACAGGCACACGAATGCATCTTTCGTGCTCAAAGCCACTTGGAGCAAACTTAAAGGATTAGTTCACTTTCAAATTAAAATTTCCTGATAATTTACTCACACCCATGTCATCCAAGATATTCACGTCTTTTCTTTCTTTTCGCCGTCGCACAAGTTTTGAACTAAATTGTCATATACAATATGCTAGTGCAAGTATATAACAGTTCAAACTTTGACCTGTGGAGGGCAGTATACACTTAGCAGTGTCTACTAGAATTCTAATAGAGAAGAAGAGAGCTAGTACAAGATGAGCATTTATGGTTAAAAAGTATATTTTTATTTATTTATTTATTTTATTTTTTTGAAAATGACAGATGGTTTCTCTAGATAAGACCCTTATTCCTCGTCTGGTATTGTTTAAAGCCCTTTGAAGCTGCAATGAAACTGTAATTTTGACTTTCAACCGTTTGGAGGCCATTGAAGTCCACTATAAGGAGAATAATCCTGGAATGTTTTCATCAAAAACCTTAATTTCTTTTTGACTGAAGAAAGAAGGACATGGACATCTTGGATGACATGGGGGTGAGTAAATTATCAGGAAATTTTTATTTGAAAATGAACTAATCTTTTAAAGTCACTGTGAAGTCACAAGACTTCACAGGTAGGAAAATAATTTGGAGAAAATATTTTCAGGGTGGCACATTTTAATGTTATTTTTAATAGACATTTTATGTTTATTTATAGACAATGTGTAGACTAGATAATTCCCTCTAAGACAACATGATGAACGTATGGAGGAATAAACGGGGGAAAAAAGAAAGTTTATTGAACATTTTGGCAAAATATAAAAAGAAGTTGAGTATCATATTTGATACATAAAGCTTTGATGGCTCATATAGTAATATAGGAGAATATGAAGCCCATTTTATTCAGAGGCCCAAACTGAGCAAAAATACCCTTACAGAAAAAACACGTGAACTTCACATGTGCAAAAACACATGTGGTCACATGTGAAGTTCATGTGTTTTTTCTGTAAGGGTATGCAATTTGTTGCTGATATTTATATGGGCAAATGTGAAGTAATGAGATTTTTATAACAGTAGAAGACATAAAATACATTAAAATATCAGTTGTCACTCTGTCTCCCAATAATATGTATTAGTAAGCCTATTAAATGCTTTCAAAGCTTTTATTGTGGAAGCAAAACATATAATGCAATGCAATACAATACAATAATGACCGAATAAATGAATGAACAAATAAACATTCATCATCCTGATGTATCATATTTTTTTCTAAAAAAGTAGGCTATGTATTGATAAGATGCTTCAGACCAGTTAGTGTTCATCTTAAAATATTACTAACAACATAAAAGTTATTCTTACGTTTACTGTACCACAACTTTTTAGAGTGAAACTAAAGGCCTTTTACTCCTTCAAAAAGTATAAACTATCCATCAAACAATAGAAGACATGTAGTAGATTGTGTACAACAGGGTTTTCAGCAAAGTTTTGCTCATGTTGATAATTTAGAGGCTTATCAGCGAGCTCTACTGAATGGATCTTATTTCTTATAGCACCAATGATGTTTTAAAAAAGGACATTTAAGGAGGTTTGGATTAAACTTCCCAAAAGCATGTACACTCCTGTGCAAAAAAACAAAATGGCTTTTAATTGACTTAACCACATTTTAGCTAAATTTAAGCAAATGCACTACTTTAAAAACAGAATGAATTTTTTGGCAGAATATGGGAAATTGTGCATGAAATGATGAATCACAGTGAAACACAAGTTGTATGGTGATGCTCCTGAGTGCTGTCTTTGAAAATCTGATGAGAAATATAATAATAAATGCATCTCTACCACATTGAAGAATGGAGGAAGAGTGTCATTGTGTGGAGATCCTTTTAGCTGCTGGTCTTGGTAAAAAGTCATTTAATGCTTTGGAGTACAGGAGAATAATGCAGAATGGCTTTCTTCCCACAAATGAAAAGTTGTTATCTAAAGAGGAATGATCAGATGTTATTTTTCAACAAGAAAATGCTCCTGCCCAAACTGCAAAGACAACCAAGAAGTGGCTTGAGCCATGTTTTGGCCTGCTCAGAGTCCAGATTTGAGCCCTATAGTGAATATTTGATCTCACATTCATCTCAAATGAACTGGGAGACATTTTTCAACTACTCATTATGAACTGTTTAAAGCCATTAACATTGTGTGGAACAATACTGACTGTAAAAAGCTGCAAATTTACCCACACAAATGGGAAGGCTATTACTTTATCTACAGTATTTGTGCAATTCTTGTTAATTATCTGATCAGTGATTTGAGATTAAAATTGTTAAGACCATTAAAAGATCACTAAATATTTTGCCCCTTTTTTGTTTGTTTTTGAACAAGTCAAAAGTTTATGTTGTCAGAAAACCATTAAAGGCACAATATGTAATTTTTCGCCACTAGATGTCGCATATTCAAAACAAAGGCGTAGCTTGATTTCACGGAATCATGAGAGGTGCTGTCTTCATATCTACAGCCGGTGGAAAAGAATCCGATGGAACTCGGGCAGAAATCATATTCGTAGATGAGCTAATGTATTAACGATTTATTAACATTACTGAAGTATGAAGCAGGGTGTGGCTGAAAGCCTTTGGAGTGGAACGAGGCCGCTGGAGCGATTGTTAATGAGAGACGAGCGTGACACACGGCTCGAGAGCAGTGGAGCTTTTATGATGCCGCAGATTCCGCTTCTTCCAGTCATGTGCAGTGCGGTTTTATCATATTAGTTCAATTTGTGTGTGGAAAATTGTTATAATGCTATTCTGGGCGTTCGCTTGGCGGCTGCTATGAGAGTCTTATTGCTCACTGCAGTAAGCTACATTGATATTAGGCATGGTAAAACGTACTCTCTATACTTCAAGAAAACGAGATTTAAACAGTAAGGCTTACTGTGTTGAGCTATATAAAAATTATTAGTTTTCTGTCAATGAATGTATCCAAACAGTTGCTCACCTGTCTAATAAAACATATAATATATTAAAGCATCTTTGGTGTTTCCATGGTTTCTACAAAATAAAACTGGAAATCGAGGATAACGCGGGTATGGTGTCAGTGACGCACAGACACGGTCCGTGTCCTGGTTAAAATTGCTTATTTCTCTGGATTTAAACATTCTTGGAAACATACAGGATAATGTAAGCACAAAAGTCAACAAAATAACACTGTTCTAATGGTTTTTAGATATTTTAATCCAAATATCTTACATATTGTGCCTTTAACATTAAAATTAGTGACATTTTCAATGACATTGACAATGTTTAAACATTTTACACATTCTGAGCTGTTAATGATTTTGTTACAAACTCCTATGAAACACCGGTTGAAGATCCAAATGCAGTTTTATTGGGGCAATCCAAATTCATAATCCATGTATCCAAAAGGCAAACAATGACAAGACAATGTGTCCAAGATACAGGCAGGAGCTCAAGACCATAAACCAAGACAAGGGAACCAAGAAAGAGCACTCAGAAATGCAGTGTAACACATACAAGACTTCACAATGAATGACAGAAAAACAAACAAACAAACATACACAGGGCTTATAGGCAGGGTTAACAAGGATAATGAGACACAGCTGAATGTAATCACAAATAATGAGTCTGGGCAATGGGTTATGGGAAATGGAGTTTGTGATGAGGTAGTACAGCAATCGAGAGGAGTGCCCTCTGGTGGAAATCAAGGGCACTCCAGCTGGTGGATGTAACAGATAACATTTTTGAGGAGTGATCTTTGAGGATATTTTAATGCTCTTAGACTTTTTAAACATTTGAAGAAAGTCACCTTGACCCCAAAACAAAAGTAAGATAAAGCAATAAAGGGGAGGAGCAGAGTGATTTAACGTGCTTGCACGTGTAGGAGCAGTTGAATAATATATGACATGTCATCCAGTAATTTGGATGGCATAATTCATCTTCATATGCGCAAAGTTGGAGTCTTATCAACTATAAGTGCCGGTGTTACATAGCAGGAGGTGTAAAAACTGAGCATGGGAGGACTTTGACAGGAGACGTGCAGTCAGTGACCCCTTGTTGTATTGGTAATTAATGTCTGGAGGAAGGTCCTGAAAGGGTGTGGCATCATAGACAATTGAATGCTCATTCCACCTGGAAGCTTGTCACTTTTTCTCTCCTCTTCTTTGCTTCAGGCTCTCCAGCTCCATGGAAGTGTGTGCGATAAAAATGTTGCCTGCTTGGGAGAGCGATGGCACAAAGGTGTCTGTAAGAGTTCCAGGCCCAACTCTGACATACCAGAATATTCTCTACTGCATTAGAGAAAGCCGCGGACTGTGTCGCAAGAGAGGACCTGAGAGAGAAATCTTAAAAAATGTCAGGTTAGTATCGTGTCTGTGTCAGGTTAGTGTCTAGAAGTAGTTAGTTCAGATTGTCTTATTCAATAGATGTTAACATGCTTCATAAGATTTACATCTCGCATAGACCATATTCAGCAAAACTGTGCAGTCAAATATAGATTGCAGATCATTGTGATACTGATAACAGTTATCTTTAATTGATATGCATGTGTGTATCAGCGTCTTTCTGTGTTTCAGTGTTTTTAAATCTGCAAAAGAAAAAAATGGTTCTTGACCCAATGCTATTGAACATATCACCCAAAGTTTGTCTAGAGTTCAGATATTAGAGATTAGAATGAATAAAAGGAAAAAAAGTGCTGAAATTGTAATTCTCCATAGTTTTTGTGTGTTTTTTCATGTTTCATTTTTTTCTGTTATATTCAGCAATCAGTTTCTTGACTTTTTTTCTTTTTTAATGTAAATTCTTTAAATGTTTATTATAATAAAAATGTTAAATAATGCTTTATATTAATTGTCATAAAAATGCCACATATTTTTGTTACATAATGAAATCAGATAACCAAACGTGCCTCACGCATTAACATTTAAATTAACTGTTAAATCTAAAAGTGACTTTATAAAGTCAAAAACATAATATTATATGATAAATTATACACTATTGTTCAGAAATTTGGGATTGGTAAAAAGTCTCTTTGAAAGTCTCTTATGCCCCCAAGGTGCCATTTATTTGATCAAAAATACAGAAAAAACTGTCAAATAAATAATAAAATAAATATAACCATTTTCTATTTTAACATATTTTATAATGTAATTTATTCCTGTGATCAAAGCTGAATTTTCAGTATCATCACTCCAATCTTCAGTGTCACATGATCTTTCAGAAATCATTCTAATATCCTAATAGGCTGCTCAGGAAACATTTCTTCTTATTAACAATGTGTTCAAAAGAATAATATTTATATGAAATAGAAATCTTTTATAACATAATAAATGTTTGACTGTCTATTTTGATCACTTTACGGCTGAATAAATGTATTAATTTCTTTCAGCTTTTGTGTATATGAAAATTATAAAGTGAATTTGACTCTTACAAATTACTTTCATTGTTGAAACTCACGTTTTTAGGTTATTTAATAAACATATTTCATATATAATAGTGCACATATAAGACTGTTTTGCTATTTCCTGTTTTAGTGGAATCATGAAAACGGGACTGAATGCAATCATGGGAGCAACAGGAAGCGGCAAAACATCGTAAGAAGCTCACAGGTTCATCAGACTATACATTAGTTACAGCTGACAACAATCTGGCTTCTACGCACAGTTTCTAACCTTTATTTTTGGTGTGAAGGTTGTTAGACGTGATCGCTGGCAGGAAGGATCCTCGTGGTTTGCGTTCAGGTCAAGTTCTGGTTGACAACAAGGTTGTGACCTCTGACCTCCGTCTCATGTCTGCCTATGTCGTTCAGGTGAGAGTGCAGAATTTTAAAGTTGTTAGTATGTCTTCTCATGAGGATAAAGGAATATTCTGCTCTGTTGTGTAAAATGTTAAGGGAAGATTATTGTGTGAGAGAATTATTTTTGTGGAATCTTTTGCATTCATTTAATTGGTTTAATTTCCAGCGTTTTCTTTGCTATGTCTGTCTGCTTCTCTCATTCCGTAGGATGATGTCCTGATGGGAACTCTGACTGTGCGGGAGAATCTTTTATTCTCTGGAAATCTGCGGTTACCAAGGAAACAGTATTCCACTGCTGATAAGGGAAAAAAAGTGGAGAGCATCATTCAGGAGCTTGGATTGGAGGACTGTGCAGACACCAAGGTTGGTCTCAAATGCGACTGCCTCTTTTTTATGTCCAGATCTATTCATTTAGATGTTGGTTTTGTGGGGCATACGCTCAAATATGTAACTATCCTAAGATAGCAAAGGGGAAACAAGTCTTGCTAAAATGATAAAAATATTTAAAAAATTGTTATTAAAGGTGCTAAAGAGGACGTTTTGTTTTATACATTTTTGCAATATTACTTGAAACTGTCTTTACTGACTGATAAAAGACTATTTATTAGGTGCACTGAAAGGAATAATATTAATATACATCATCTGTGCACGAGGTAGGGCCTTAAAACATCAGCCAATCGCAATGATCGCGTAAACGATTGGCCCTCTGGCTTGTCAATCACTACCATGACGTTCCTTGTGAGAGACCGGAGCTTACCTGTGGTGAGTCCGACATAATGAATCCACTAACACGACACAGCGAATGCCGGTGGTAAACACTCGTGTTCCAATACTCGTGCACGAGTTTTGGGAGGCGTTCCCTCGAAATGAGCTGTGAAGGAGGGGGGCTGTTCTTATGCATGCGCTCATTTCAAAAACTCACTAACAGTCTTTGGTTTCTCAGTCGACGAAAAGATCCTCTTTAGCACCTTTAATTGGGTATGATCTTTTAATTAAATTTTAATTTAGTCTTAAAATTAGAAAAGTAGTGAAACAGTGAAGATTAGTTTTAAAATATTATTAATATTTAGAAAATGGTCACAAGGCCACGGAAATCTTTTAGCGGGAGTTTACACAACACCGTTTTCAACTAAAAACCTAAATAAATTTTGGCAGTTCATTTACACGACAACGGCGTTTTGGAGACATGAAAATGCAAACTTTTCAAAACGGGTTTCAAGGTGCAAGTTTTTGAAAACTATACTGTTATTGTCCCCATATAAGCAACAAAAATTTGCGAAAACAGTGAAATCATGCGCCTGCGTATTACGTGTTCAGTCTATATTTACAAACTGACATCGCCAACAACTGATATGCAACTAATAAACTTTTTTTGAATGTCTTTTTCCCCCTCAGAACTGAAAAAAAAGTCAGAATTGCTTATATCCCGTAATTCTGACTTTATACCTCACAATTGCAAGTTTATAGCTCACAATTCTTAGGAAAAAAGTCAGAATTGTGAGATTAAAAAGTCATAATTATTTAAATAGTTTTATTCCATGGCGGTTACAAGCTT